>NW_006800078.1:895305-897337 GCF_000485575.1 Poecilia formosa
TTTTTTTTTACATTCTTTTTATGTCTGACGGTGTTGACAAAAACTAGGGACAAATTTCAATGGAGTAGGAAAATAAATTAAAATGATTCAATTTATTGATACTTTTATAATTATTTATATGAATACTTATACTTAAAAGTCATAATATATTATCTTAGTATTCCTTTAATTGTTTTGAACTATTATAATGTATTGCGTTCTGCTCCAGGACAAGGGATTTTACAGACACCATCCACCTACTACAATGTTTAAAATAAAAAAATATTCAGCAAACACCAGGAAAATATACATTATTGTGCTCACATAACCCAGGTTAGTTTAGTCAGATATTTGAAACAATTATATTTTGTGTATATTTTATTCAAATTTTGTGCTTTATCCATAGGACCTGTTTTGTCCCTATTCTTAAGAATCACTGTTTAGCAATTTAGCACATGGGCAGCTCCAGTTTCATTTGCATAATAAGAATAAGTCAACATTGACAAATAAGCAACAACAAAAATGACATTATATGCAGAGATTACATTTACAAAATGTAAATTAAGATGATTGAACTAGCTGGAGAAACGCACTGTCCGTGTGTGTAATTTGTTAGTGATCCACTGCGACCCCTGCTGACACAATTTAGTAATTGTGGAACTGATGTTTTTAAAAGCTGTTTTGGACTTTGAATAATACTGTAACAAATGTCTAAATGGACACATAGTTTTTGGTAGAAAACGCTTTATATTACAATTCAATTCATTTTCAAGAGAAGAAACTTAAATCGTCACAATAAGACAAAAGTATAAATCCATAAAAACTGATAACACTGACCAAAATTTTTAAAAGACCTTAAAAAATTATCCATTTAAAGAAATATATGGGAAGACACTATTAACTTTACTAGTCTACTTTGACTAGAAAGTGAGAGAAGTGAAACTAAATTTTGTTAAATACAGTTGACAAAATACTTTATTAATCGCAAACAGAAAGTGAAACACTGACTTTCAAAAGCACACAGAGATACAAAACACTGAATCTTTCCTGCCTTAGATTAGCCTACATAGTGTGCATCAGTGGAAATGCACTGTCTGTTACAAATAATCTACTGTAGACAGGGTTTATATGACACACCGTTGTGCATGGCAAGTACACCGAGAAATTATTTTAACCATTTCTTTAATTTCAAAATATAACATTGTAAAGTACACAGAGAAAATATTTTAACTGTTTCATTAATTTAATAGCATAGCTTAAAAAGGAGTAAATAGTGTATTTCAACACACACAAACATCTGTCGACTGGTTAGTGTCCCTAAAATACACCAACAAACTTAGTGTTTGGCAATCGACTGCAACACTTCCCATCCATTAACTGTATTAACTGTGAGATTAAATTACATGCAACTGGCAATCTTTCAACACATAAGCTAAGGACAACTGTCTTAAATATGAGGTACATGCAAAAACTCTTCTAAATAGAAAGAGAAAGAAACTGATCCTTGACAGCACGTGACATCTGCGTCTCGCCTCATGAAAGCGTCACTGACGGACTGTGTGGCTCAAACAAGGTCCAGACCCGAACCGCTCCGCCTCGCGTGCCGTTTAGGAAGCTTAAAACTATCAACTCCGACTGATCTGACGCCAGCGCGCTGTCACTTCATTAATCCGAGACAACTTTCAATAACGAAGTGAAACAAGCACATTCAAATCAACTTTGCGAAGTTCAGACAGATTTATTGAGGGAGGACTCCTAAATCACACACTATGTAGCCCTCTTAGAGCGGAGCTGATTGGAGGAGCCACACATGACGTAGGCTAGACTAATGCGCACGCGCATGTATCTAAGAAAGAAAAAAAGGAGGCAGCTTGGCTTGCTGTGAAGTTGGACACACGTTTTAATTCTGTGAGTTATAAAATTGTTAGTTTAGTGGTTATGAGGGGTTAAGTATGGGTATACAACTGCCACCTCCTCAAATCTATCTATCTATCTATCTATCTATCTATCTATCTATCTATCTATCTATCTATCTATCTATCTATCTATCTAT
>NW_006800078.1:897697-911053 GCF_000485575.1 Poecilia formosa
AATAATAATAATTATTATTATTCGTTTGTTAAATATAAATGCATAGTATAGTCCTCAGCTCGGTGATCAGCAGCAGTGCGAGTGTGTGTCTGCAACTCTGCTGCAGAGCTCCGTACTCCAGAGTGCAAAACAACCAACTGGCCCGATCTCTCTCTTCAGACCCCAATCGCTGCTTGATTGACACCCACTCTAAGCCAATGGAATTGGAGACTCAATATACGAGTTCATTATTGGTCCCCCTCTCCAGCTGCTTCCAAACTCATCAGCCAATCACAAAGAACAAATGTCCTTACAGACTATATGGAGGACGCTTTGGCAGACTCTTTGGCGCCCCGCAGCGGGGGCATACGGAAGAAATTTCACATCAGGATTATTCCTTGCCAATTGACGTATATTGATGAAAACTGCTCTCCTCCGTCCAAATCCAGCCACCTCCCCGCACCTCCGTTCCCTCTTTCCAGTTCTGTTTTAACGCTGATTGAATAAACAGACCTAATGTGTCCCTCCGGTCAGCAGGAAACATGTGTTACATTAAGTAGTAGTTCTGCCTTGCTCCTTCAACAATAATAAAAGTCCTATTGACAGTATTACAGGACTGTTATTGCTCGTTTTAGCTCAACCTTGCCACTTTTTCTCAACATTTTCAACATTATACTATCTAGCCTAGTTTTAGAGTGACAGAAAATGCAAGTGGGTAATAAAGCATGAATTTCCCAGTGGCAAATGAAAAAAGTACAATATTTTAAAGAGAAAAAACTGCTTCACAAAGTGACATCACAAGAGGTTTAGAAATTGAGGTAATCAACTCCCATTAGGGAACAATATTGCAGACAGACTTTAACATACGTCATATGCTCTGGTTTTACTCACAAATTGCTTTCAGGTCTTATATTGTTCCCTAGTTTTAATAAAAATCCATTAAGTGGTCTCAAATATTTCTTAAATATTTTCCTGCTATCAGACAGAACACAAGTAAACGCCTATAGGGGTTGATTTTTATTTTATTTTATTTTTTTTTAAAAAGGATAGACAGGAAAAAAAAATTACCAAATTTGAAAAATTGTTCAGGTTTCATGTGATGTTCCAAGAATCATGTCCGTACAAGGCTTCTGTTTGGTAAAGACATTTTTATTTCAATTTCATAAAATGTTACAAGAAATCAAAACCACAATTGAAAACCTGACCGCAACATATTCTTCTACAGATGTCAATATCCAAAGTGAGTTTGAGCAATTTAACAAAAAAGTCTGGTGTGAAACTTTGAATCTACAGTTGCTCCAAAAAGTGCTCCAATGTTATCTGCCACAGGAGGGTGCTGTTGCACAAGTTTTACCCAACACAAGTGTCTTTCTGTGGTTTTTTTACTTTGCCTCGCAGAAACTGGGGCTTCTTAATTGAAATCTTACCACTTCATTCACATCTCTGTATATTGTGTTTGAAAATAAACCTAAAGATGATCTCTGGCACTTTATTCGGAGTTTCGAGTCATATTAAAACTTGTTTTAACCATTCTTGAATTCTCTTCCGCCTTACTTCCCTTTCTCTCACCATCTCTCAAGAGAGCCTGAGAGGCTGAGAGGCCAGCGAAGGGGTGAGGCGCTGACAGCTTTCTTTTTCATGTCTTTTCAGCATGAAACATAGTTGTGGACTCGATGTCAGCGTCTGAGATGGCCGCTTTGATAAAGTTAGTCTGGCTTGCTGAGATTGGCATCCTTCTGGCTGGAAAAGAAAACAGAAAGGCTCTTATACATAAACATAGGAAAATAGCCCTGGCTCAGAGAGAAAACTGACCCTCTGGAAACTCTGGAGTGCCATCAGCTTAGATGTCATGTGCACCACGAGCAGCTCTATAAGTCGTCAAAAAGCGGTTGAAACTTGAAATATATTTTGTTCCAAATGATAAACACTGTAAGCACATTGAAAAATGTTCGTGCCCGTTACTCATGTCCCCCAATATTTTGTGTGCGCGACGCAGCCGTCCATGTGTCAGGTTTGTTTCTGCAGCTATTGTGTCGGCTTCACTAATGGACTCCTCTCACCCTGTCTCCTTTTCCTCTTTCTTTCTCTCCCATATCATATCCATGTATTCCCCTGGGAGCTGATTAAAAGGCTCTCTGCTAGGGGGTGCGGGGAGATGGGATGAGCAGCAGTGGGGAAGAGTGGTCCTTATTACCCCATATGTCTGAACAGGGAGCGGACTGGAGTGGAGGTCCTTTTTTTCCCCAAGCTAATCAATAGAGATACCGTCCCTCTGCAGGCTCTCTGTCTCCCACTTTCCCTCCAGCCTCTGGCTCTCCCATTAGCAATAATGTGTCTGATATTGATACTGTTAGCTCTGGGATCCACGACAGAAATACAGCTGTGCTCCACATCAAGGCTGTGTGCTCAACCAAGCGACCCGAGCCATTGACATGCTGTTTAACCTGCCTGGCTGTGTGATACATCTTTATAGACTGCTGGCCTTTCATTGTGAAATTTACCACCGAATCAGTGAAAATCTCCCTTCCCTTCTTTAATATCTGTGGTTGATTAGTAATCAATTTAAAGAGATTTATGGAGTGGGGGAGCCGCCGCAGCGAGCGTAAATCCAAGGCTGTTGAGATGTCCCTTTTTTACTCACATAAAAATTGATGTAAAAACATTATTTTGGTTTTATTGGCCCCGTCATCCAGCAAGGTGCCCAGGAAATTCAAATATTTCCAAAATCCATATGTGTAAAATTGTTGTTTTTTTTATGTCTCCGAGCTCGTGTTTTGCAAACAATCTGCCTTTCAGCATATGGATGTGTGCATGAATGAGTTAATGACTGACTGTTGTGTGATTGCGCATTGGGGTACTCTGTACTTGATAAAGAGCTTTGCAAGTACAGGCCATTTACCATTTAGTGTTTATAGCACCTTAACTTGGATGCATTGAGTTTTGTCGTGTTACAAATACAAAGCTCATTGTGCTTTATTGGATTTTAAACAATAGGCTAGCTAAAAGTGGACCAGAATACTGGCACATACTTTTTTCTTTACAAATCGGAATCTGAAAAGTGTGTAATTTTTTCATCCCTTCTTAATCGGACACCTACATAACATTCACTGCAACCAATTGCTTTTAGCTGTACTGAGAAGGCCTCAGAGGATGTCTAGACATTAACAGACAGGGTCTTTAAGATTTGTCATGATATTGTGGAAAGTCATATTTGCATTTGATCCGGTGTTTCAATTTAGCCAGTTAGATTAACTCTCACTATCCTACTTGAGATACTGGCAGGCCAGGAGAACATTTTATCAGGGAAGCAGCAGAGACCTTCATGCCAACGCTGGTGGAGTTGAGGAGATCCTCAGCTCAGGTTGGAAAATCTGTTGAAAACTATTAGCAACAGACTCCAAAAATGGTGTTACAGAAGGCTCCCTCAAGACACTCTATTTTCACAGTGAATAATGGGAATTAGCACAATGTTGAAATTGTTGTTGTTTTTTTAGTCATTTTGCACAGGAAACTTGTTAGACTCACAAGCTGGAGTGGCCAGCCACAAAAGAATGAAGATTGTGGCAGAACTTCAGATTCCAGCATATCACTGACCCTGAACATAGAGCCAAAGTCTGAGTGGAACGGTCTAGAAGAAAACAGCAACGAACCAGGAACAGTGCTGGTGGGTATGTGCTATGAGCAACATCAGCTAGTAATCTTTGCATTTTGTTTTTTAAAACAACGTGTTTGCTAAACGTCGTGTAGTTCCTTGTGTGTGAAATAATCAATGAGCTTTGATTTAGTCAGAAATGCAAATGTCAATTAACCCACTTTTAACTGTAAATCGTAGTAGGACTTTAAGTGAACGGCAGCCACACTGGAATTTGAGCGGCCAATCAAACCTCGTGTTTGTTCAGCAATACGCTCCTTCAGGGTGGTAGAAAACTTAAATTGTTGAATATTCAGTACACTGTCTCCCATATTTATGACAAGCAGATGAAAAGTAGACACACACATTCAACATAAAATTAATCTTGGAATCTTAACAAAAAAAATAAAAAATAATAAAAAAAATCATGTGGAGAACAAGCAGCATTTCATTTTTATTGTTAGGCATAAAACTGGATCTGCATGCATCACTTAAGAGAACCAACTAACTTCTCCAGGCTGACTATGGCATGGCATTGTCTGCAGCAGCGGTGGGGGAGGAGGGGGATTTTTTTCAGTGTTTCTCCCTGGCCGCCCGAGGGTTGTGTGGGTGTTGCCCCTTACGACCGCAGGGTTTCAGGCGCAGGGCCGGAAACTTCTGAGAGATGCCTGGGCTGGCAGCGGGGAGATTGACCTCTGACCCCCCTGACTCAGTAACCCCAGGGGTCGTAGAGCTGAGGGCTCTGGCAACGGGGAGAGGCTGTAATTGATGTGGAGAAAGAGGGAAGCCTGGATTGGCGGGAGCAGGAGGGGGGGTTGGTGGGCTGCTGGAAGCAGAGGCGACGGCAGGGACTGTGGAGAAACCTGAGGCCCCTGAGATAGGTGGGAGTGGGCGAGCTGATGAGAGCTCTGGTGTGTGTCCTTGGGTCCGTGGTGCTGGTCTGGTGGTCCTGTGGGAGGTAGGGTGGCTGCCACGGTGGCAGAACAGAGCTTCTGACTAATTAACTGAGCAGGATGAGGAAAAGGGAAGATAAAATAAAAATCTTTATGAGGCAGAAATGAAAGAACTTCAACTCTTTTACCTTTGGAAAACATCTTTCAAAGGATTAGATAAAAAAAATAAATAAATAAATAAATAAATCCCCTGGACATGTAAAAAAATCTCCAAATCACTACAAGATAATGTTACCATCGAGTGCCGTCTTGGGTTTTACCCCGTTTCTATGACAACTACTAGACACTTTCTATCTGCTAACCAACTTGAGAGTGACTTAGTGACTAAGACTGAGCTTTAACAAACACCCCATCTGGGTCTTGGCTAAAACAAAGAACGCATGTGTGGAAAAGCATCTCATGCTGACAGTTAAGTGCGGTGGAAGATCTGTGATGCTGTGTGAATGCTTCTCTTATAAAAGATAAGAAAGAAAAAGAAAAAAAAACAGAATCGGCAAAATGACCAATTTTATGTTTTGCTGAAGAGATCAAAGGGTTATCGCTTTTCTGCATCACAGTGCCATAATGTTAATAAGTATTACATTTAACGCAGATTTGTCCATGCGCAGTCAAAGCTCTAAATCTTTTTTGAGCTACTTGTCAAAAAAGTTAAGGTCTGTGCAGAGTTTTTGCAAGAAAGTCACAGTTGCTCTTTCTTCAACTGAGGGTCAGAGGGCAAAATGAACTGCTGGAAGTAAGTGGGGTGAGGGGGGAGGGCGGAGGAGAGGAGGCAATGGCTGACAGATGTTTACCCGACTGCACGTCTGTGACCAAATGAAGTGAAGGCAGCAAGACTTTGTGTGTGATTGCGCCACAACACATTTGGTTGGACATTATTTGCCGACTGCCACCCCGAGGTGGCTTAGGCCTGTTCCACAAGGGAGAACCTTCTGCACCGTCTACTCGACCCGATCTTCTCCTTCATGAATCAGCCGTCTGATTGACTCTCGCAGACGATCCCTCTGAGCTCCGCCGTCTGGCAGGTTACTCTCAAGTTACGAGCGACGTGGTGCAGATCGTGTCAAAGCTGTTGTTTTAGAGGAGCGCGTGAGGAGAGGGGGTAAGCGCCGTATGATGTTTGGGCTGGAGAGCGATTCAGGGTTTCCTGTCCGCATCACGGCACTCTTGAGGATTCCAACCCTGCCACGGCGTCAAACATAAATATGTCCTCCTGTGGCTATAAAAACACGCTCAAAGAAAATAGTTGGGGGCGGGGGAGAGGGTGTGGGGAGGTAAGGATGATCACGTCTGATCCAGGTTTTTTGTTTTCGCTTAACTGGTAATTCTCAGAAGAGGCCACAACAGTTTGTCGTCAAGATACGGGAAACAAGGTGGAGCACACACTAGTCTCCCATGTTAAATTGCTGAATTGGAGGGTGGAAAAACAGAGAAACAAACAAGCAAACTATTCTTAGCTGGAAAATATGACCACAACTCATAAAGTCGAGCCACTTAATACAGAACCTTCTTTGGTGTGTGATTAGGACATCTAAAACTGATTTAAAATCTTCTCTCCGAGATGGTAAAACAGCAACCCCACTGGACATGTAAAATGAAATGAAGTGGAAAGAACGCTCCACACTGCCACAGAGAGTGCTGAAACCTATGATGAAAACAAAACACAAAACGGTAATGTGCAAGCGGAGTCGGGCTGGAGTGCCTGTACGAACCTACGCGGACGTCCTCGCCGTCGCCGAGCAGCCTGAAAGCAAAAGACAGACGTGTGTACAGCGAAGGAGTCACAAACTTCAAACGTGGTCATGTGCTGCTGGTGCTTGACAGGCTGCAAAAAGCACACCTCTGATCTCTTGTTTTAAACAAGTGATCCCCATAGCTAATATCCATGATGCAGCATGCCTTGCGAGTCTCTTCGGCTTTCAGAAGTGACACCATTGTTTTGAAAGGCCGGGGGAGGCATATAGTGTGTGTGTGTGTGTGTGGGGAGGGCACGGTGCTGGTTTCACGGGACTGTGACTGGGACAGCGTAACGCCGATGAGGACTTCATCCAGTCTGTTGTGATTACGATGGCGGAATCGCCAAAAAAAAACAATACATGCTCATACCATTTTGTCTCCTTACTCCATCGTTTTCTTCTTCTTGAGTTTTTACGTCCTTCAGGTGAAAAAGTGCAAGAAGCCTTTATGTAGATGAACTTCAAACCTTTTCAATCCGAAATCGTGTACATAGAATTACAAATGTTCTCGTTGTCCTTGAGCTTTTCAATAGTCTATCAGGTTAGAAATACAAACTTCAATTTATTTTTCTATAGGTTTGTGTTAGATAAACTTTCAAAAGTAGTGAAACATTGTACAGCGGAAGAAAATCGCACGACTTCTTTTGCCATTTGTGTGTTCCAGCTCTGTACACCTTGAGGGTGAATTATTTTCACTTCTGACATAAATATATACTTTGGTCAAATCATTTCAGTTGTATATTTATCCTCATTGTGGTGCTGAAAGATTAATGCCGTCCATCGTCTCCAGTCTTCTGCAGCCTGCAGCATGTTTTCTTCCAGAATCCAGTCTGCGTAAAGCTCCCCATACCATGATGCTGCCGTCATGTTGAACCATGGATGAGGGTGATGTTCAGTGTTAATTTTCCACCATGCTTCTTGTTTTGCGAGAAGGTCATGCGCTACTAAGCGTGACGACTGAAAAAAATTTGATGCTCTGGTTTTTATTTTGTGATGTCAGATTATAGGGGGATAAGTTCAAATGCGTTACAGGCTCTGAATTTATTTATTTTAGATTTTTATTTGTGAAAAAAAAAAACTGACTTTTGACAAGATGTGAAAAGATTAACAGAAAACAAAACAATACATTTGCCAAGCTAGTCCGTACAGAAATGGTGCTGGAACTATGTACTCCCACATGGGTCTGTATTACTTTATCTAAATATGTGACCCTCAAAGTAACAGAATCAGTAAGTAAGAAAGAATTTGAACATCTTCTCTTCCATAGTTGGTGACATTTCTTTCTAGATCTGATTGTTAAGGTCCTAAAAGGAACAAATCTTCTATTGTAGCAAGATGATCTCAAACTGGACTAATCTGACAAATCCAACTGAAAAACCTTTTTTTTTTTAAATTGTTTTTAACATAATCCCCAGTTACATTATCTAGTTAAATCTTGCTTTGATCAGATTAAAGTAAATTTGAGCTTTTTGCTAACAAAAAGGATGAATATGTGGAAAATTACATTAAGCCTATTGTGGAGCATGGAGGAGGATCTGTGATGCTCCGGGTCTGTTTTTCTTTCAAACTCACCTCCAAAGCTTCAAATACCAGGATATTTTACTTTAAAATGCAGTGGCCTCTGTCGGTATGTTAAAAATGGGTCCTCAATAAATAAATATGTGTCATGAGGCACAAATGGGACCTTATGCCATAACTATCTTAGCTCCCTTGCCTAAATCAAACACAAAACTTGTAGGGTGAGTACAAGAGGACTTAGACATGCGAAACGGGAATAGTGAAAAGATCCCTCTATGTGTTCTCCAACACTGTTAAATTAGTGCTTCCCCAGTGTCAAAAAGACACTGTATTAAAGTAGCAAGTAATTATTTTTCATTTAAAAATGAAATAAAATGCCTTACATCTTTAGCATTTTTCCCTGCTGAGTAAATGTACTCAAATTAAAGGTTGGATTGAAATCTTTAGTTTAAGACTCTGCTACTGCAATGCAAGATCGTTTAATTTTTAAAGACCTTTCAAAAGCAATAAATGTGTCAGGCTCTGCATATTATTAACCGCTATGAGCTTTTCCATGATTATTTCGGCAAGTAGAAGTCCCTCGGCGGTAAGTGCCCATAAAACGTTCTGGTTTAAACCTGCAGGTAAACGAACCTTCTATTCAAGCGAATTAAAACATCCTGAGAACCATTAAAAAAAAAAAACGTCAATAGGGCTAAATAAAATTAAAATTACCATGTTTTTTTTTTGTAGTAGAGGTCTATCTCATCCAGCTGAGGAAAGATCAGAATATTGTGCAAACTGATCATAAAGCCATCACGGTTGTAAAAGTAGAAAGAAAAAGAAGAAAAAAAACATTTAAAAAAATCAGGCCAGTTCTCAAAACAGATGAGAAAGAGATCATTCTGTACCAGAAACACAGGACACAGAAAATACTGGGGGAAAAAAAGAAGAAGCTGCGAATGAATTACGACTTAAGACCAGCAACTTCATCTGCAACACATGTGGAGGTGGCGTGATGACACGAGCGCGCTCGGCTTCCAGTGGTGCTGCTGCTGTTCAGTGAGGCGGAAAAGCAAAGGGATGTACTGACTGGTAAAACAGTGACAAACGCAGCAGAGCTGACAGGAAAGGGCTCCGCAGTTCAGATGGACAGCAAACCAAAACATACCGTTAAGGCAACCCCGGAGTTACTGAAACTAAGAAGGTGTAATGTTCTGCAACGATCCAGCAAATCCCCAGATCTGAAACCAACTGGGCTGCACTTCACTTGCCAAAAATTAAACCGAAGCAGGAAAGCCTGCGAAGGATAAATGTGTTTACCAATTTGAACCCATAAAAGTGGAAAGAGCTACATCTAAAAGAGCTGCGAAGGAGGCTGAATATGTTTTAATAGACGGCTAAACTGATGGTTGTCCGTGTATCCGTCAACTTTCTCTGCAAATCTTGAGTGACATCTCATCTTAATGCTTTAGCTGTTTTTTTTTTTTTCATTACATTGTGTTTGAATTCTGTTTTATAAATACATGAGCTTCTTGAAATCAAACTACTGAATACGTAGTGGGTAAGTATTCACACCCCTTAAACCTTTTCACATATTGATCCATTACAACCACAAACTTCATCGTCCTGTATTGGGATGTTGTGAGACAGATCAACAACAACAACAACAACACAGATTAAAGTAAATTTGAGCTTTTTGCTCACAAATTGTGAACAAGAAGAAAAATTACATTTATATATTTTTGTATGTAAATATCAAAAAAGTTGGGCATGCGATCCAGTCCACTTTTCTCTGATAGCTCTAAATAAAATCCAGTGCACCTGATTCCCTTAAGAAGTCTCATTAGTAAACAAAGTCTAGAAACACCTCAAATGGTTGCATTAGTGAACAGAAATTAAAGTAAGTAATGTTGATGTGGGCACTTTCACACCTCGCTCGGTTCACTTTCACACCGCAATGATCCAAACCCATTGGAAAACCTGTTCACTGTGACGGTGCTGCAACACAAAGTACTGAAGGTGACGGCACAAAACCCTCAACAGAAGACATGAGTGCAACTTCCTTCTTCACAAAATGTAAACGAAAATGGAGTAGTGTCAGATTTTAGAGGTTGTAGCGTTTCTGTTTTGTCTCTCTTAAAAGATGACAAACCGTTTCTCTCTCCAGTAAATTGACTTGCGCCTTTGTTTAGACCAGTGTTGTGGTCAAGACCACCTAACCCGAGACCAAGACAAGACCAAGACTTTTAGGGTCCAACACCAAGTCAAGACCGAGACGAGTGCCCCACGCTACATGATACGATAAAATGTGAAATATGATCAAAATTACTTCTCAAATTGATCTGAAAGATCCATATACCCATAAAAACACCTAGATATTAAATACTTAATAAATTTAACCAATAAATTTAATAATTTAAATCTCTGTTAAATTAATAAATTTAACAGAGATTTAATTTAGGGGTGCTTGAGCACCTGCCCCTTTTGCTCCTTGCCCCCAAGTGCCCTTTTGGTCTTTTTTTTTTGTATTATTATTTCCTAAGTCCTCTTCTGACACATAATAACATGTACTAAAATTATTTGGTTTTTTGTTGGGGGTTTTTTTGTACAACATAATAAGCCGGTCACCTTGTTACCTTTGACCTTTTCCCCATGACGCAGTTGCCTCTCGCGCAGTGAGATAAGGCGGCTAACTGGAGCTCAATGTAGCGAACGTTCCAGATTACAGAACAGTTTTTGGTTAATTTAAAAAAAAAAGTTTTTGGTGAATAAAGTGGAGTAGACTTGCTACTTGTCAGATGACGGAAAACGTTGAACTGCTTCAGCACGGAGTAGCGGTTTAAGCAGAGAGGTAATGAAATACAACAGACACTGACAGGCCTCTGCGTCTGCCTTTCTCTGAAGAACTACAGAGCGGGAGGAGACAGCCAGGTGAGGAAAAACTGTTCTTATCTATCATTCAGTATTTCTATCATACAGACACTAGGCTGTTGTTGTTGTGCTATTAGCTAGCTGCTAGCTAACGACTTTGCTAGCAAAGCAAGATAACTAAAAAGCTTCTTACCTGTCTCGTTAATGATCATTCTTCAGTGTCACTTATGCAATAGTGGCACATCGCCCGTCCAAAACCTGTCATCTCCATAATGGATGTATGTCCGATCTTCTAATTTCCTTTACTGCATATGTACATTGCATTTATTCTAGTGTTAGGTAAATGTGTCTTGAAGGAGAATAGCACTTAAATAAAAGACCAACAAGGATATTCATTTAGAATTAAGAATAACTCACCCTGAATTACATTGATAGATATAATGTATGTAATAAATGTGTGTCATTAATGAAGGGGAAAAAAACTCAATCCAGACTTTAAGTTTAGGGTCTGGTTCTCAGAGTATGCAGTTAAATTTTTTTGCCCAATTATTCAATGAAACAAACAAAAAAAAAAACTAACCTCAGTTAAGTAAAATAAATTTGTAATCAAAACTTTTGGAATTGTAGTGATTACTTTTTTTAATCAGAAGTTTTGTTTAAAAAACTCTTTTTAAATTAAATAACTATTTTTTTGTCCCGTGAACATAAACTTTTATTTGCACTCAAAAATCGTTTGCTGTGATTTTGGGCCCTGCCCACGACATCATGTGAGAATCACAAGCAAAACTTTGAGACACAAACAAAAACTTAGAATAGCAAGAAAGTTTGTTTTGCAAATAATTTTTTCACTTCATGAGACAAAAATGTGATTTTAATTTAAAAAAAAAAGTTTTTTAAGCAAAACTTAAAAAACTTTTGCTTACCCACACGTCATGTGATTCTCACACGTCATGTTATTCTCACATGACGTCGTGGGCTTTGTGCCTTTGTTTATATTTTTAATAGAGTAATCCTGTAAAGACAAAATATGTCTGGTGGTCTAGCTCTTATTTACATATCTTGCTAAATTACGGGTTTGAATATTGCAATACTTTCCTATAACAAAATGCAGCTAGATGTGCCCTTTTTTTTTGAGCACCTGCCCTTTTAGTGGTCTCGGTCCTGAAGAAGAGTGTTCTGTCAGGTCAGCATACCTGTCAGATCGTCATACACTTAGCACAAACTCACGGCTATATCTGTCAGACACGTCATTACCATATAATTTTATTTAATTAGCAACATAGAATCATGATGTAGATCATCATACACTTTATTAACAGTTGTATGGCATCCTGACTTAGTAGTTAAATAAGTTAATGAGTTTTACAAGGGCATGTGTTGTAGTTGACTGCAGCTGCAGCCAGACCTTGCTTTAAATATGTTTTGAAACCACAACAACGCATGTATATCTATATAGTTATCATGAAAAACAATTTAATGACTTATTTTCATCATAACTTGTTGCGTATGATGAACTGACAACTCCTCTGACTGTCAGACTTCTTAATGCGCAGGCATGGTACTCACTGCATGCAATTCTGACAGCGTATGGCAATCTGATAGAACAACGGCTCTCAGTGACACTCCAGTCCTATCTAATAAGTAAAGAGACGAGCAGATGAATTGTACTGTTCCTGAATGTTGCATCAATATGTTGCAGACTTTTGGACACAGCGTTGTCCCATACATGCGACAAGTCAGTCAACATCCCCGCACAATAATTCAGCGCAGTGAGTGACAACTTTTTTTCCATCACAAATGCGTGTCTATACAGCTAGCTTTGCTAACATCACGTCAACGGAGCTTACCTTCTTTGAGCTTCTTTTCTAAGTGACGAAAAAAGTTAGACGTTGTCCCCAACGTCTGTGAAAGCGAAGCGCTGCTGAGTTAGCTGTAGCCATAGGATTTCTTATGATTTATGCAGAGCTGTTCTATTACTGACGATTAGACAGACATCTTCTGCCGCTGAGAGAAAACCACTGCGCATGTCTTGAAGCGCCGCGGGCGAGTGAAAGTTGGGGGGGAGGGAAGAGGGGAGAAACAGAAACACGTAATTGGCAAGTCACGTTATTGGTTGGATTTTAATCGGTGCGTTTTGTATCCACTGAAAACAAATTTGTTAAATAAAATGGACAGTATTCTGTATGTTTAGTGATATTTTCACAGTTGCGGTCTCGACTGGTCTTGAAATAAAATGCTGAGTCCTCAGAGACTGAGACAAGACCGAGACAAAATGCGGTCGAGTCCGAGACGAGACCGAGGCCATCAATAAATGGTCTCGACCGATCTCGAGTACTACAACACTGGTTTAGACTGTATTTACCCAGAATGCCCGACGCTATAGTCCACTTCCTGGTGTTTGGATCAGCAGATGCTTGCATTCGCATATGCATTCAAACAGTGCCAAAGTCTACTTCAACTGAAATGAGACCTTTAGTTTTTGTTTTTTTATTTTTTATTTTTTATTTTTTACCCCAAACTAGTAATTCAATATGTGAAAATGGACAGCGCATTGCGGAAATGCAAGCCTACCTTGTGCGTGACCATCCACCATTCATGCACGTTCACACGAGATCTTTAATCAAGGAACTAGGTAAATTGTCTGTGGTAACCCTGGAGGAGCTGCAGAGATCCACCGCTCGCATGGAAC
>NW_006800078.1:913208-914475 GCF_000485575.1 Poecilia formosa
CAAAATGTATTTAAAGCAAAGTCTGGCTGCAGCTGCAGTCAACTACAACACATGCCCTTGTAAAACTCATTAACTTATTTAACTACTAAGTCAGGATGGCATACAACTGTTAATAAAGTGTATGATGATCTACATCAGGGGTCCCCAAACTACGGCCCGCGGGCCGGATCCGGCATTGTTCAGGGGGCCGGACCAAATGACGTGGCGGGACGGATCCGGCCCGCGGGCCGTAGTTTGGGGACCCCTGATGTAGATCATCATACACTTTATTAACAGTTGTATGCCATCCTGACTTAGTAGTTAAATAAGTTAATGAGTTTTACAAGGGCATGTGTTGTAGTTGACTGCAGCTGCAGCCAGACTTTGCTTTAAATACATTTTGAAACCACAACAATGCATGTATATCTATATAGTTATCATGGAATCATGGAAAACAATTTAATGACTTATTTTCATCATAACTTGTTGCGTATGATGGACAACTCCTCTGACTGTCAGACTTCTTAATGCGCAGGCATGGTACTCACTGCATGCTATTCTGACAGCGTATGGCAATCTGATAGAACAACGGCTCTCAGTGACACTCCAGTCCTATCTAATAAGTAAAGAGACGAGCAGATGAATCATACTGTTCCTGAATGTCGCATCAATATGTTGCAGACTTTTGGACACAGCGTTGTCCCATACATGCGACAAGTCAGTCAACATCTCCACACAATAATTCAGCGCAGTGAGTGACTTTTTTTTCCATCACAAATGCTTATGTGTCTATACAGCTAGCTTTGCTAACATCACGTCAACGGAGCTTACCTTTCTTTGAGCTTCTTTTCTAAGTGACGAAAAAAGTTAGACTTTGTCCCCACCGTCTGTGAAAGCGAAGCGCTGCTGAGTTAGCTGTAGCCATCGGATTGTTTATGATTTATGCAGCGCTGTTCTATTACTGACGATTAGACAGACATCTTCTGCCGCTGAGAGAAAACCACTGCGCATGTCTTGAAGCGCCGCGTGCGAGTGAAAGGTGGGGGGGAGGGGGAGAGGTGAGAAACAGAAACACATAATTGGCAAGTCACGTTATTGGTTGGATTTTAATCGGTGCGTTTTGTATCCACTGAAAACAAATTTGTTAACAAATAAAATGGACAGCATTCTGTACGTTTAGTGATATTTTCACAGTTGCGGTCTCGACTGGTCTTGAAATAAAATGCCGAGTCCTCAGAGACCGAGACAAGACCGAGACCAAATGCGGTCGAGTCCGAGACGACCGATC
>NW_006800078.1:915071-951882 GCF_000485575.1 Poecilia formosa
TATATATATATATATATATATATAATGCACTTCTGCCTGTATCATTGTACCCCATATGTTGCCTACAAATATAATGTAATAAGTTAAGAAATTGTGCACAAGTCTGGACACTGCTACAGCACTGGACCCTACTTGCACACCAAAAACCAATACGCAAAACAGTATGTTTACTTTAGGCCGTTTTTGAATTGTAATGGACGAGTTCATATAAAGGGAAATGCAGATGGAATAAATGAAGGATTTTCAGCTTGTTAAACAGGGCATTAGAGAGTTTGTGACTGAGGGTTGTCAGCTATAAAACCCCACTGTTCAGCTGCATTCAAGTTTTAGTGCATTGGCTCATGGGCTGACAGCTTTGCTGTTAGGCTGTCGTTTCGGGCCATGCTTTGGGGCATGCTTTATGCTGCTCATTTGGCACTGGGGCACTTTCAGGACTCGCTGGAGGCAGATTTAAGGAACAACTAGGCAATAAATGAAAACAGGCTTCCCTCGGCTAATCTAAGGAAAATTAAACAGCGTGAAGAAAGCGAAGCACGAGTCGGGCTCTTTCTCTTCCTCGTATGAGTTTGAGCGTCTCTCGTGTTTGGTATTTATCTGCAAGAAGTCAGACACTTAGGGCTTTTCGACCAGATGGAAGGCAAATTGGGTTTGTGCACGTTAATTGCTTTCAAGTTTTCCAAGAAACAAACAGACATGTGTTTGAAATCTGCACCTCTCAGATCTGAAGAAATGCAGAGGCCTACATGTTGAGCCTTCGTGCATGAGCACACAAATTTATTATTGCTCCTTAGGTCTGGATTAGATTTCTTTCTGGAGCTTAAACAATTTAGGCAGCCATAATGACCTCCACATGCTAAGATATTTTCATATTTCCAGCGAAGTTGTGCTTGTTGTTCTCCGTATTCGTAGCAACAAAGCCATCTGGAATAACAGCACCACTCTAAGCCGAAAATTGAAGAAGAGAAACAGATGAGCAGGAGAATAGAGCTGGAGAAACATGAAAAGTGACTATTTTGCTCTCTACACAGTGAAACGTTCCCGCTCATGTGTTTTGTCATAGATGTCTATGTATGTATATTTTCAAGTTGAAAAATTTAGAGTCATTGAATTGACAGATGAAAGAAATTTAATTTCCACAGAGAAAAATGGAGGACGCAACAGCAGCTTTAACAACACTGTAGCTCTGAGCTTGGTTAAAATAAAAATATTTTAAAATATGTTATCAATGATTAATGATCAATTAGAACTTTTCAGGAGGAGATGAGTACTGTTTCTATCTGATTAACACCTTTTAAAATAAAATCTATGTATCAAGCCCAGAACAAAAACAAAACACATTGTGAAGATGTTGGCTGGAAAGACAGTTTTTTTTTTGTTTCTTTTCCACATTGAAACTATTGCTGTGATGACATAACCCAAGAGGCCACAGAGAGAGAGAGAAAGAATTAAGCCATTACTCTAAAAGCAACTTCAAAAAGCTAGATTACAATTTGCACACAGGAACGGAGCCCTCAGTTTATGGAGACATGCTGTGTGGTCTAATGAGAGTAATATTAAGTAGTTTAGCCGTAATGATCACAGGCACATTTGGAGAGAGAAAAACAAAAGAAAAAGAAAGAACACCGTCTTAGCCGTGGGATGGTGGTTTTTTTATTCACGAGGAACTGGCGTACTTCGCAAACCAGATGGCATCACGAGGAAAAAAAAAACATATGGAAAAATTGAAGTAGCATCTTAAGACATTAGCCAGGAAGTTAAAACTTGAGCACAAATGGCTCTAACAAAAATAGGACAATGACCCTAAGCATATCGCCAAATTATTGCACAGTGTCTGAAAGACAACAAAGTTGATATTCTAGATTGGCCAACATGAAGCCCCTAATGTTGATCCCCTGGGAAAAATGTTATCACAGCTTGAAAGGTCAGCAACTTGACTTAGTTGGATTAATCCTGTTAGGAGGAACAGACTCAAATTCCAGCAGCTGCTCAAATTAAACACTTTAAAAGGCAATTTCATCAAATATTAAGAACATTAAGTAATCTGACCTGAAAGAAAAGCAACAAAACAAAACGATGAGAACTATTAATTCCCTAACATTGAAACAACTTTGTCTTTTTACACAGTGCATGCAACTTCGTAAGCACATAATGCTTGTATTTTAGATACTTTTGATACACTTTTATAATATGTTTCTTAACTGATGTAATTGAAGAAAAGTACCTTCAATTGCAAGAACAATTTAAATTAAAGACTTAGCTACTCATGTTCATTATACTTTGTTGCTCTTGACAATAGAATACAGAGCTTCGTCTTCGCAAATTGGTAAAAAAAAATAAAGAAGTCCACAAAATTCTGACCCAGTTCATTTATTAAAGTACCCTAAAAAAGGGAAGAATTTTCCCAGTCAGTATTGCCCTTTTAGAAGCATTTGCCACGCTGCAATAAGTGCAACTGAACTCCTAAGAAGAACGTTGATGGATCAGAAAAGAAACAGCGGATGTCTTCCAGCCTCTCTGCTTGTCCTTAATAACAGGAGCAAGTCCTCTTGAAAGCTGCAACCCACTGATCTCCAAGAGACATGTAACTGTGAGCAGCCATTCCGAGTGCTCTGAGCATTCATGCCAGGCACTCCAAGAATCTGTGGACCGTCATGGTGTAATAACAGCCCCCTGGTTGCTCTTGCCGATGGACAAACCTGTCAGCAGGCAACAAATCACAGGCAGAGGCGGGTTCCTTCAGCAGAACAGCCTGTTCCCTTCAAAGATGGTCCACATGCTGATGTAAACTGACGATCTGTTGGTTATGCAAATATGTTATTAACCTCCAGATGACAGTGTGTAAACAAAGAAATCTCAGCTCAGATGGGATTCTCATTATTAAAACGTTGCCTGCGAAAGTCAAATTGGCGGAGATGAAAAGGCTGACACGGACTGACTCAAAAGCTACAATATTTCCATTTCGTTGTGTTCTCTTTTAATGTACCTTCCGCTATTTCTCTCAACAACCTTTAAACCTGTAGCTTTTTGACCACAACATGGACAAAGCAGACACAAGAGACTCAGCTAGCCTCAGAGAGAATAAATCAAAAAGAAAGGGAGTCTCTGTGCGAGACGATATAGTCATCCGTCACAGTTTTGTCACACCGGCTTTTTCACTCCAAAGGTGGGCTTTGGCATGTACGGCAAGTGTTTTAACAAAATCTAAACCACCAATCTAGAACTCAGTAAGTCCATAAGAAAAGCAGACAAATAAAAATCACTTCAACAAGCTAACATTTGTAATGGTTCTAAATAGTTGTTTTAATTAAATTAAATGATGTTTTTAGACATTCTGCTCTTGTCTTGTATAGAAAATCAATGGTCATTGTACTGGAAGACATGATAACTATCATAGCTTGTTGCTAACTAAAATACTTTTGGTTGATGATCCTGTTGCAGCAAAAACATAAAAAATTAACAGCCTGTTATTTTTGTTCTTTACTTTTTTCACACAACTGTGTTTTTTTTTTTTTTTTTTATACTACACAAGGCCAGAGGAATCCCTTCAATAAGTCTTACTTACCAGTAGTAGTTTTTGAGAGCTTGGCTTTTTACAGTGGTGTCTTCCAAGCATTCATGGAGAAATGGTTATTGACCATTGTCTATATTTAGCCAAAGAAATATTGTTGACTTTTGCACATTTTATCCCTATAGATCTTGTCCATTTATAGCAAAATTTATAAAACCCAACAACATTTACAACACATTTAGGCATCAATCTTGATCAGTCTAGACAGAGTATCTGCATAGCTCAGCATGACATTAAGCAACACTATTATTAGGTCAGTATAGCAATAGGTCATGCAGTTCCTCCAATGAATTCACTGTATTTCTACTCCAAAAGGGAGGGGGAAACCCTCCAAAGGGAGTTACCCAGGATCACCCTGATCAAATCATCCCATCTTGATCAACAATTTTTGAAGAAGAGGACCAAAAGCTCAACTTTGAATCTACCTGGGATGATGAAGACTCCCCCACCTTATGTCAGAGGCTGAACCTAGCCACCTGGTAAAGGGAGCCCATTTCAACCACATATGTTGTTCTTTCTGCCATCATCCGTATCTCATAACCATATAGGAGAGGGTTGGAATGCTGACGGGTCTGTAGATTTTGGATTCAGCTTTGCAAGTCCGTAGCAACACCAGCAGGGAAACACAGTCTGCTGTGTCCTATCCTATCCTATCATCTCTCATGAAAAAGTCACAATGACATTTATCCTCCACCAGAGGTAGAGACTCTGCTGTTAGCTTGACTCTCCTCATAGAAGTTCTTGTTAACTCTCCAAGCAGAGATGGCTCTGATTGCTGCCGACTTCAGAATCTCTTGATTTTCCTCATGTGCATTACTCATGCAACTCACTTACTGGAATATATCTGATGTAAACCTAATTGCTGGTGTTTTAGCTGTGATTTCTATGACACAATGAGAAAAAAAAAGCAAAACCCTGAAGTGCGTTGACAGTAATCTACATACAGTAGAAATTGATTTTTTTTTTTTTTTTTTACTATTATTTTAGCCGACTGAAACCGAACCATTACTCACAGTGCAAGCCTTTGTCTCTTTTGTTTGAGTGATCTTGTTAAATTAGCTCGAAACAGAAGGGCGCTTACTTGTTGCCAAGACATCTCTGTAAGCTATGTGCGGTTGTGCCAGAGTAAACCAGACAGAGTTTATTCATGTGCTTATCTTCATTTGTGTTGTTTATGTGTGCCTAATTGCTACCAAGACTTATACATAAATGTGGTTTCTCTTTGGTTTCTTTGTGCGTATTGCTCATGTGTGCTGATGGGAACGAGAGTCTTCTCTGGTGTGCAGATGCCCCACAGTTGCTTGCCTGCAACGGGGACTTCTGGGCTGCACAGGGGAGGGGCGGGACAGCCAGGGGATTGGTCAGGCAGAGGCTTACGGTCTGCAGGGAATCGTGCTTTGTCTTCGCACAACTTGTGTGCTTTTACACAGGAATAAGCACTGATGGCCTGGCATGGCATGTCCTTAATCCAGGCTTCTGCGTTTTCCTGTGCACGATGTGCATGGTTTTTGTCACACGCTCAGCTTGCGTATGAACGTTTCGAACCTGATCATGGATGATGTCATATGCAGCTGCTGCGTGGCTGACAGACAGTTTCCGCACCACAACATGGGGCCCTATGGTCCCCCTGTCAGGCAGATTGGCAGGTGAATGACACCAATGAGAACCAGCAGTCCCTCTCTCTAGGAGCCAGGCACTGAGTGACAGCCAGTAAACAGCCAGAAAGAGCGTCTCTGAACCTGAAAGTAATCTTTTTAACTCGCTCTCTTTTGCTTTCTCTTTTCTGAGTCACTCTTTCTCCTTTTCCCGCTGGCCTCTCTTTCCTTTGCCTCTCTTTGGCTTTTTCTCATCTTCTCACCGCCTTTGCAAGCCAATCTTATTCTTTTTCTCTCTGTGGGTATTTTCTGCTTCCACTGAGGGCTTCTGTCTTTTTTTTTAATGTCTGTAGTTCACCCCCCCACCCCACCCTTCCTTTCTCCTTTTTCCTTCTGCCTGTCATTGCTTCGTGCTGCCTTCTATCACTGTGTCAGTGACTCTTAAGAACAAACTTGACAACCTCCGACTTGTGCCTTTCAGTCAAAGATTGGATGGAAAGTGTTTTAAACAGAGCGTAAAAGGCGCAGGAGTGTTTGAGAGCAACTTCAGACTGTGTACGTGTGTGTTCGTGAATCACTGCAGTCAATTAAACAGTTTATTCTGGTTGTTGGTTTTTCCGTGTTGTCTCCTCTTTTCCACATAAAAAGCTGATCCACCCGAATCTGTTGGTTTCTCAGCAAAGACAGCTCGGTGATCATCACATTTTGAAATCGTTATATGGGTGAATTACTTTGATGCTCAATTGGCGTTGAGAATTCATCCAGTGTGTGTATTCCACCCTCACCCGCTGTTCCCCCCACCCTCGACTCCATTGCTTTTTACTCCCAGAAAAATCCGTGGACAGCCCACCCAAGCGCCTTTCAGCCTGGCACTCTGCCCGAGGCCCACACTCCCATCTGACCCATGATCACAGGACCCAATGCCCTGCCCCCCCCCTTTGCGTCCATGGACCCGTCACCTCTTGACCCACTGTCCCACGCTCCCTTTGGCTTTTTTTTAACTCACCAAATAAGCCAGAACATAAATGTTCTCATCCAACTGTTACAACACACAGGATGTTTTGTACATATGTAGTGGGAATAATCTATTGTAATTCAGACATTTTGAACCAAGGTTACTTAAAAAGTTGTTAATATCTTACCTGCACTAAATAAACTTCTTGACATCTTTATTTAGTATAAAACCAGATTACCATGGATTACTTCAGTTCCAGATTGCCGGATCTGAAGGCTAAAGAAGGCATCTGTTCCCTTGAAGGCAGAGACCAACCGAGTGCCTTCACACAACTCTCTTCTCAAAAACATCACAGCTGTCTATGAGAACATTTATGGACTTTTAAGCTTCTCTCATTGCAATAGAGGCTTGCTTACCGAAAGGCTTTATGTACAAAGCAAATATATATTAGCCTTGTATCATCGATGAAACGGCAAAATTAAGCATGTACAGTGAATAGAAAATGTAAAGTGTTTCCTGTTTTCTTTACCACTTTACTTTTGGTTAAGACGGTCACTCTGATCAAAAATGTTTTACATGTGATGTTTCAGTAGAATTTATGCAAGAAGACCACTTGTGGTTCACTCCCTCATACCTCATTTTGCTGGGGGTAAAAAAAGTATTGACGTATGTGTAAATAATTATTCACGCAGTTAAAAGAATAATAATATTAATAAAGATTTGTATTGTTTTACAAATCTAATTTAGTCTGGTACTCTCTAAGCATCAGGCCAAAGATACAGCTAATCTGGATTTAAACTTAATTAAAATGGCACAAAAGTTGTTAAATGTAGTTGCCATTTCAACTGCCAATGACCGTTACGTAGAAACTCACTTAGTAAATTCTGAACTACTTGCATTGGGTAGATATTTACACATGAACCAAATATTATTTGAAAGAGAAATGAAAGTATGAATATATGAGAATCTGAAGGAAATGCTTCATAATGCTTTGGTATAGTCAGATCCTATAGTGTTAAACTGCCTCCTACCACCACTTCTTGGGTAAAGCACCATTAGTTTATTTGTAAATAACTATCCAATTTAAACATTACAACGATGCGAAAGAAGTCGACGTATGGGGTCTCTCTTTCAAGCCATTTACTTCAGCCTCCACCACCAACTAATCTGGAGTTTTATGAAATGGAGAGCATTACCAACTTTAGTTAAGATGCTAATTGCTTACAAATATCAAATATGCATTGACTTTAGCGGCTCTAAACTGTTTTCACTAACCCAATTATCTATTTTCATGGGACATAGAGGTTGGAGGTGGTGTAGCATCCCCAGTTGGAAACAATTCCCAACTCTCCAAGTGACGCTCTATGAAACTTTATTGGCATCTTTTCCCACCACCTTGCTCAGCTCATTTAAAATTAGAATACCACATCAGACTATAAAAGGGCATATTTAATGCAGCAATGTGGTCTTAATAAAAAGGAAGCTTAGTACCTGCTTAAATTGTGTTATTTTCAAAAGGCACTTACAATCTGAAAAACACGCCTCACCTGAACTCATACTCTAACTCAGTGGATATGACTGTAAACTGTTTCCTAGTAAATGTCCAGCGATGTAAACTGAGAAGAAATAAAACTGCAAAGAAGGCTTGTTGAAGAGTCATTTGCAGGCTGTGAACCATCAATGAATGAAACAGGGCAAGTATTTCAGCCATCTTAGTTGTCTGTTACAGAGGTCAGGTGGTGCAAAGAAAACTAAAATATTACACTGGCTGAGAAGACCGATATAGTATGAATTATTTTACAGGAGATTTTTATATATGTTCCTTTACCTGCACGTGTTTCACACAAGAAGATCCTTGGTGACACAACTCCTCCAACTTCCCTTTTAACATGTAAATATGAACTGGCTTCTGCATGAACAACTTTTCAATGCATATGTGATGATGGATCAAATGTTCATAAAATAGTTTTGGAGATTTTTGAGATCTAAGTTGTTTTAGATGTTTGCTTCAGACTTGACTTCTCTTAAAAAGGCCTTAAGCTTCAGCCTCTCAAGTCATATTATCTGGATTTCTAGTAACGAAGACAGAGTTATCTGCACTTAAAAGCTTCCAATGATCATAATTCCCAACTATCTGATAAGTGGAGGTTTTGGGGTTTTGTTGGTAGTTGCTAGAGACTTGCTTCCTGTCTGCATGTCGCTTCTCTCTTAATGTTGCCAGCTCTAAATCCTACCTCCCAACCTCTTTATCACAATATGCTTGTGTCTCATTTGTCCATCACATCCATTCCATCCATCTTCATCTGCATGGCATCCCACTCGCTTAGTCAGTCAATCTTTTTACCTCGCAAGTGTTCATGTTGTCTCCCAGTGAATCTCTCGCTGTCTCTTTCTATCTCCTTCTTTGTTGTTTTTCTCTGTGTGCCTTCCTTTTTTTTTTTTTTTTTCGGTCTTGTGAGAAACTCTTAGCGGTCTTTGTTGTGTGCCCAAGTCACCGCCATGGTGACCAGCTCTGAGTGACAGCTCCTAAAAAAGGTCTCTTCATTGCATGGGGCCCTGCAAGGGAAGGCGGAATGTGTGTGTATTGAGAGAGAGAGAGAGAGAGAGAGAGAGAGAGAGTTTGTGGGTGTGTTATACATGCGAGCATGTACTAATCTACATGTGTGAGCGGTTTCTGCTCACCAGTGTCCATCCTCTCTTGTGGGTTCATTTTTCTTGTCGAAGTCCCGGAGTGATGTTTATCTCTGTGACATACACAAATAAACCAGGCCCGAGCCAATCTAAGCCCCGCAATCAGCGCTGTGCCGTCTACACTTCTGAAACTCTGTTTGTTTATCCTCCGTGTTTCCTTTGAACCCTCCGTGCCTCCAACGCGCACTCAGATTTTCGGCATCCGAACTTATATAACCCGAGAGGAAGAAGGAACAGCAGGGCAGAGTTAGGTTTGTGGAGTTAGGTTTGTGGCATAAAAGAAAAAAAAAAAAGCTGCGTGAAAACAGCAACTGTCAAAACACACCATAGTTTCATCGTGTGACCAGCGATGGAGTTCATTCAAAGCCATATCACCGTGAAACTCTTTGTAGCTTGGCTTATTTCTGCTCTAATCCAGGGAAGAAAACCCCTGCAGGCAATATCTGATGGAGTCAAACAGAGGAAAGCTTTCATGTAAGCATTTTGTTGCAATTATTTCAGTTCTTTAAATGCTCAAAACAGCAAAAGCCTGCAGTCCACACTCAGTGCACTTTATCTTGGCAGGCCTTTTTTTTCTGAAAAAGGCCCCCATTACTCTCTGTCAGCCATTAGAGGCGAATATCGGAGCGGTGATTTTAATCAAAGTGATAACATCAACCGCTTTGTGGAATGGAAAACAGAATTGTCTAAATGCGAGGCTAAGCTGAAACTACCTCGGTGATAGCATGAGGCGGGGACAAGATGCGGTCACAAGTCGACCTTTTTGATGGACAGAAACAGATTTGATGGACAAACATGTTAAACTTCTGAAAACAGAGTAACATCAGCTGGAGTCTTAGATTTATTTTCCACATTTTACCTTCTCTGGGCTAAAAGATGGAAATATGCGTCCCTAAATCTCTCGCCAACCCCAATTCAAACATCAACACCCTCACAGTCCGAAACCTAAAGCCATGCAATAACATAGCTGGTGGACATTCCACAGGACTCAGTGAGAGGGACTGTGCAAATGTAAAAACGCTCACCATACAAGGAAACCCCAGAAAGTACTAGAGTGTAACGTTGATATTTTTAAGAACACTGATCTGAAACTGGAAATGAAACGACTGCTTTGCCTTCCCTGACTTGAAGTTTCCAAACCGCATTACCAAAATACCCAAGTGCCGAAAGCGAAGATTGTTCTGAGGTAAGGAGCTGACAATCAAATTGGTCGTGTCCTAAGAAAAGCAGCAGGGAAAATCATCTTGGGCTCGGCAGTGGTTACACAGTTCAACTGGTGTTCATTGATTTTTCACTTTGCCACGTTAACCTCCAGAATTTGCAAGAAATGGAGGAGGGAATCCAAAAGGCATATGGAGACCAGTGTTATTTTTATTCTTAGATTCCCTAGTTATCGCCAAGTCTTTTTGAACTCTCCAGGCATCCTTTGAAAAGAGCCAGCACTCTGATTTTGGACAAAGATGGAGTGAGAGGCCGGTGACAGTTTTTTTTTAAAGTGACACCCCGGTGCCCCATCTTGCCCCATCTGTCCAAGTTATCAATCTCCGAGGCATTCTAATTACCCATAATTGGTCATAATTGGATTTAATTGCCTTTGATTGGCTGTAATTGGGCCGAGGGGCTAATCTGATTGAAGATCAGAGGACTGGGGGTCCTGTGTGGTTTGAGAGTGAGTATTCCCTTGGCCCCTGCACTGACCCAAGATGTACACATCAAACGTATTTGTTTGTAGCACAGCTGATTGCTACCGGTTGCTGCCGTGAGATTTGGGAATCCATTTTCAAAGCAAGCGTTTGTTGGTTACTAAAACTTCCTGAAGAATGTGCCGAGTTTATACGAACTCAAATCTGTTCTCGTAAGCAGATAAATTTCTTCTCCTGTTTTGCAACTCTTTGCAGTGCTAAAAGTCACACATGTACACACGACAGGTACCTCAAAAAGAGATGCGAGATGGCAAGAGAGATCATGAGTAAACAGTAATGTAATACAGCACTAATTCGAATCAGATTTTGTTGCCCAGAGCTGCTGAACTCCTAATTGTGCATGAAGCTGTCCAGAAGTCATGCTAGATTATAATATACTAGACAGAAAGAGAGAAGTGACTCTGCAGCATTTTGATTTGGTCTGACGAGGGACTTTGAGACAAGGCGAGCGGAGGGAGGAGAAGTGTTTGTGTTGGAAAGGGGGGGGTGAAAATCCCTCCCTGCCCTCCTTCTCGCTCTCGTTTTGTTCCCAATCTCGCTCTGCCCGTCGGCTTGATAGGCAGATGGAAGCGATTATACCGTAATAATAAACCATGGGAGGAAACTATGGGAGAGACGGAGAGATGACAGAGAACCAGAAGGAGGAGAAAGTGGAGAGACTGCTGCACACTCACGGGCCAGCACATGTGCAGATCGGGCCCCGCGGATCAGCGCCGGTGCTCATTTCCATCACCGTGACAGCTCAGACCTACCAGGAAAGAAATCAAGAATACGTCCTTTTCATCTGAGACATGCAGTTCTTTTCCTGCAGATGTGATATCTTTGATCACAGCTCGATTGGTCTTGATGTAGTGAGCAGTGGATTCTTACTCTCGGGTTTAAACTCCAAAAAAAAAAAAAAAAAAAACTGTGTTCTGTTTAAGACAACAAAATCCCCTCTCTTTTGTCTACCATTTCAGTTCTCAGCACCGATTTTTAGTGTCTACTGCACTCAGCCTCTGACAGTAGTCCTCCTGTGCTCTTTCCTTCTTCCTTCACAGTGTGTTTAACATCTGCCCTGCAGGCATGTACCCCTAGGGTTCATGCACATTTTTTTTTATGTCAAAATGCTATACTTCTCCAGATTCAAATTTCACACAGTTCTCAGTCCTTTGTTGACAGTTTCTAAAAGTACAAAAATGAAAGTTTACCATGCAATTATTGCACATTTCTTGGGTAGGGTTTTTAATATGGATGCAACAATAACCAGAAAGTAAGACAGGATGGATGGATGGATGGGCGGATGGACAGATAGATGAATAGGTATATCTTGGCAAACTTAACAGAGGGCACGACTCCAAACATTTTTTGCAACCACAGTTAAAACTGTCCAAATGGGTATTGGGTTATGGTTCTCACTCAGCCTGGTCAAAGTTTTTCCAAGCTTCCTACAAGATGTATCATTTCTCTTTTTTTAAAGAATTGCATTCCCCACAAGAGGAGCTCAACTGTGGCTGCTCAATCACCATGAAGTGGAATTATGGGCAACATAATATGCAGTCATTGAGTTAAAGGAAGTTTGAATTAACCAGGTACCAAGAATTCTTCCTTTCTGATACCAGAGGGTTTCACAAAAACAATATTTTAACCACAAAACCTGACTGGCAAGCTGAAGTGGTCAGGAGAAAAACGACTCCCCTTATAAAGGCATTGACATACCTGTTTGCAGTCATGTATGCAACCTGCTGGGCATTGCAAATAAGCATGTGGCCCTATGCATGTTCTCTTTAGTTCTGCTGAACCGTAATGCTACCCTCAGAGATATTCCCTATTCTCGATAGCCTCTTAGAGGGAGATGATGAGCTGTTTAATATACTGTGTGGTAAGTCTTCTTTAGTCGTGGCAACACCTTCTGATTGGGAGTATTACTGTACCTGCCAGAGTGCACAGCCAATGGAGTCACGAAAATCTGGCCTGCAGGCAAACAAGATGTTGAAATGTACTTTGCACCAGCTTTGCAGTTGAGCGGTACAGCTGACAAGGAGGTATGAATTAGGCATAAGTGAAAGATCAAAATCCATAGGTTGCCTAACACGATGGAAGAACGGGAGAGCCCCACCAGCACGCAAAAAAGGCTGAGAACACTACCCGCTCAAGAGTCATACCTGCTCATTGTGGCATCGCCATTAAACACAGACCAGTGCTCATTTACTACAACATGTCAGCCATCACAAAAAGCCCCAGGCATTGGTCTAAATGTCAAACCTTGACCGCAGGACAGATATGGAAAAAACATGAGGCACCTGCATGGAGGCGGGGTGAATAACGCCGACATCAAGTGGCGAGAAAGTCTTTGTTGGAAAAGGAGAGAAGTTGATGAGGCTGGGGAGGAAAGGGGGTGGGAGGTTGAGTGGGTTAATGTGGAGAGTGTGCTTATGCATGAATGTCACGTGTGTGCATGCGTGTGTGTGTGTGTGTGTGTGTGCGTGCGTGCGTGCGTGCGTGCGTGTTTGTATGCATCATGGGCAGCTGGTGTGCGGATGAGGTGGATAGAGCTGTCATCCAGAGGCATGACACCCTTCCTCCTCCCCTACAGTCCACCCCCTTGCCTGTAACCTCTCACCCCTCACCCTTACAGCAGCATAATACGTCTGTTGAGGGACTGGGTTAGGCAAGGTGGCTTTTTGCTCACATCAGCATCCTCTCTTGTCCTCCAAATTGCCTATGGAAGCAGTGAGTGCCACGAGCGCATGACTGGTACATACCTGCTTTGTCTGCTTTCCATGGCAGCAGCACTTCTATAGCCAACTGGCAACTGCAACATTTACATAAATTGGTGGATTTTATAATTGAGTGCCTCAGGGTGTGTTTAAACCAGAAAGGGTTTTTGTATGTAATGCTGTACGTAAAGTCCATGAAGGCAACTGTGGAGTTAACGTTTAATTTAGAATGACAAACACTATCCTGCCATCTCCTTACAGGTACATCAGTGTACAAGATACACGACAGTCTTCCTCAGTGCAACGTAAATGTTTGGCAGTTAAGGTCAAAAGTGTCTACAATGCTGATGCATCTCAAGTGGCAAATTCATGTGCCCAGTGTCCTTATATTATGTAAATGTCGAGATGCAGATAAGAAAGATGCAGATTTTAAATCCGATTGCTGAATGTACCAGTAATTGTTGCAGAGATTTTGGTGAAGGTAATCACAGCTCCTCATTTTTTCGTCTTTAAGGAGCCTCTCAGAAGTGGGATTGGTCTATTTATCATTGAGGACTTTTCCCACTTGCTAAAAGTAAAGAATTTTGGGAAAAACAAAGTTGTTTTGCTTGAGCAATAATTCCGAAGCTCACTCTACTACAACTAGAACTGGTAGCAGAAAAGTAGATAAGCTCAGAATTTTATACAAATTTTCTAATGTTTTATGTGGTAAAGATAATCAACTGACTGTCATTTATTGTTGTATAGGTTTGAGAAAAAAGTACTTATCAATTGTCATGTGTAGTAATACAAACAATTTGCTGATTAAATAAACAGGCTGTTGCTATGTAGAGGTTTGGCTTAGTATACAATGGAACCCCATGTTGCCAAGTATTACCCAAAGTTTTATTAGATTTGCAATCAGTCCAGAATCATGTTTCATTTTTGAGTGCATAATCAGAAGCAAAGCAAATCACTGGCCACAAACTTTGTCTTTTTTGAGAAATAGGCCATTTATCTGTTGTCTGAAGCTAGTTTTTAGATCTCGAGGCAATCTTGTGTTTTAGTCACATAAGACTATAAAAATTCTTACATCTGTTTTGAAGAGTTCAACTCCGCACAAGGTTTGGACTCTGGAACCCAACTCCTGGAAAAGGGTTGGTGTGTTTTCAGCTCTGGAGATGCCCAGACAGTGAGGTGGTAGTGCAGATACGCACTAGCCCCTGGTTGAGTCTCTTAATGTTTAATTATTCCTTAGTAACTGAGAGGATTGTCCTTTTGCAACTTTGAGATGTGAGAAAAAGTTTGGGACTAGCATGTGTGTCGCTACACTGATCATCAGTTCAGAATGCCTAACATTCTTGAGTCTCTGTTCTGTTGTTCTCCTGTGAGACTGCTCACATGGGCAGCAATGAGGTTACATGGAGTGATCCAATTAGGAGGCATGGTGTCTTGCGGTTGGGCTTCTGTGTGTGACATGCGATGTCCATAAAAAACAATGCCTACAGGGTGGCAGACCAAAAAAAATGGTCCCAATTGTTATGACACCACCTGTCAATCAATCCATTGCATTTGTCAGCAACTGACTTATTAGCAGTCGCAATTTGTCCTGAAGAAGCCGGAGGAACTGAAGCTGCTTTACCTCTGAAAAGGTTGTCAGAGTTTATCATTACGAATACGCTGTGTGGTCGTAGAGATTTGGTGAAAAGAAATCAAAGAAAATGGCTAAACGCTGAGTGGGGAACATTCAGTCACAACATGCTTTACCAGAAGCACTTAGAGGGTGGTGTAGAGCTGTTTCCAAGTTCAAAACCTTAACAGTTTTGAAAAAAAATTTATATACATATATATATATATATATATATATATATATATATATATATATATATATATATATATATATATGTGTGTGTGTGTGTGTGTCTGTAGCTGACTTCACCAGAATCTGATTACAACAGTGGTTGACAATACTACCAAATAGTTGTCTTTATGAAGGTAGCAAAGAAAATCTTCCATTTCTTGTCATCATTACATTGCATGCTTAATGGCTAAATCAAAGATCAATGCACAATGATTCATCCAAAACAATACATGTGAGCTTTGGCTGCAAATCTATTTTTTTCTGGGTACAGTTTATTTGGTAAAGCAGTAACTTTTCAGGCATGTGGTACAAATATTCCTACACAGCCTGATGGCCTGTATTTGGAATGGTTTAGGATCAGACCATTTGGCTTTAACGTTTCCCACAAATAATTTCAAGGACCTAAAATATGACTCGTTTGAATCTTTATTTTGCCTACCTTCTTTGCTTTCATGTTGGCTGATAAGGCAAAAATGCCTCACCAAATGTCTCAGTTAACGCTGTGAGCTTCAATACCCCCACCGTTATAACCGTGTTTGTTTTTCAGAGGTCCTCTACCTGAGTTACACTTCAGTGTGGGCAGGGTGATCTTGCCTGAGCGTCATGTCACTTTAACGAAAGTGGGCTAGAGAATATGTCCTAACTGTTGAGGGATAAAGCTTTTCAGTTGCCATGGAAAAGCTTATGACATGGTTTAGGAAAGGAGGCCACAGTGTATGTAAAGTGCACAAGCTTTAAGCATATCTACTTTAAGACAAAGCAAGCGCTTGTTCTGTTTAAAGAAGATTTTTTTAAATATATGTCTTTGCTTTTGTCTGATAGACAAGTAAAAGAATTAGGGTGCTCTTTGTGGACCTGAATGTGCATGAAGTCTTTCTGGTGAGCTCTGCTTTAATTTTTAGGTTCAGGGACTTCCAACAGTCATCACTTTAAAACAACCATGATTTCACCCAATAGTCCTGTCATGTTTCAGCAGGCTGTTTATTAAAATCCCTTAGCCAGCCAGCAACCGCACAGCACACTCTCAGCCACGGCGCCCCAAAAACACTTTCTCACAACTCAACTGTCGCCTCCAATCTCCATCTTTCCCCCCTGTTTTCATGCCACAGCTCTCATTTTCCCTCCTGCTGTCCCAGTGGTGGTTTCCTCAGACTTACATCATCACTCAGCACGTGAGTGAGGTCTCAGAGACCCATAATGCACTTCAACATCACAGCGTTACCTGGGTTTGACTTCTTTCCCATTTCTTTTAAAAAGGAACAGCGTGTATCTGTGTAGGAGTGTTGAGTCACGGACTATAAGCCACGTGAATTTTTGTCTCTTATATCAACAAGTTGTCGATCAGCATGGTCAAAACAAACACATACAACACCAACCCTCCTACTCAGGATTTTTGAAACCTTGTGGTACAGTGTTTTGTCCCCCCCCCCTTTTACTCAGCTCAGTTGATGTCCAATTGGCACAAAAGTCACATCAAGGTCAACTGCACAGAGCTGGGCTTTCCTTCCGGCTGTGGCAACGGGCCCCAACTCTGATTAGAGAGCATAAGGACTAGGAAGAGACACCTGTGAGCAACAACAGCCAATCACTCACTCATAAGCAAATTAACATAGCATGAGAAATTTAACACAGGACTGGCAGTGAAACATGTCATCGGTAGAAAAATACAACAAGCACACGGCCTTTAATCAAGATCGGCACTAATCTTGCCAAATGTTTGTGAAATAATAATGTGTGCGTATCTGACTGGCCAGTCATCTGAGCTTGATTTCTCCTTGCCTCCTGCTCTGGATACCGCAAAACACTGCCATTGTCTGCCCGTGGTGGAATTCCCAACATCTCTCATCGCTTGATTAGCTGTTTAGCCGATAGCGTGATATTTGGTTGACTGTCAAGTGTTGTTCCTTTGTTTGAACTAAATTAAAAGGGAAGTATGTTGCAACACAGTCTGGATTACGCAACCTTAGAAAAATGTTTACTCTTGTTTTGTCTCCATAGATACCCAGTGCAAAAACCTCCAGCCCCCAAAGTTACTGATGTCCCAATTCATAGAACCTCTCTGTGTTACCTACCTTGTGTATCTAAGCAGTCACACATTGCCTCTCGTTAGAATCCACACTCGTTGAACTTCTTCACATCGTCTTACGTATCTATCCAAATTCATATAAATGATCAAGTTTTGCCACATATTTTCAGTTAGATTTAGGTCTTGACTTTGACTAGGCCGTTCTAACAGAAGAAGAAGCAATTCCATCGCAGCTCAGACTGATTAAGATCATAGTACTGATGGGAGAACAAACCTCCTATCAGGACTATGATGTCTCAAGTGTTTTTGCTCACGCCACGAGGTTTTCTTTTGGCATTGCCCTGCATTTCCCTCCATTCACCTGCCCCTCAACTCTGTCCAAATTCTATGAATCAACTGAAGAAAAGCATCCCACTGGGATGACAATCCCACCATTACGTTTCCCAGTGGAGGGTTTTGCCTGTAGGCCAAAAAGTAAAATTTCAACCCCATCCTGCTTGTGTGCATTATCCTTCAGGTTTGCTGTGTCCCCTATATGGCTTGTGGCAAATTGCAAATTGGACTTCTTAAGACATTGTTCTCTCAAGGTCAGACAACTAATAATTGTTCTACAAACAGATTATTCTACTTAAGCTGTGGGCCTGGTTTGCGGAGTTACAATGGCCCACTTGGTGGCTTCTTTGATTAATGCTCTCCTTGCTCTGTTTGTCAGTTTAGGTGGATAACCATTTCTTGATTTAAACAGCTGTGAGTTGTAAAAAAAAAAAAGAAAGAAAAACGTGGGATACCATTTTATAAGCTAAGTTTGAAGAGACTCCTCAAGGCAGTCACTTGCACTGACTTGTTGTCTATGGGGCAATGGTTACAATGGTGGTAGGAGTTTGTCCTGTAACGGGTGGGGTTCTGGTTCAAACCCCCACTGTCTCAGTTGTTGCGTTTTTTGGCAAAGCAATTCGCCTGCCTCCAGACGTGGACACAGCGGGGATCGACCCACCAACTGTTGGACGATCTCCTATCACCACCGCCACCATTGTCCCCGTTGCATTTTTATCTGAAAATAGAAAAAAGTTATTATATTCTACTTTGTGGATAGAACATAAAATGCCAATAAATACACCAGAGTCTATTTCTAAGCAAATGAGTAACTGTACAAAGATTCTGGACGCTGAATACTTTTGCAGGGCACTTTACTCATGTCTGCACAATTCTGTTGGAGTAAAGTGGCGGAAAAGTTCTGTTTTAGCTCACGTCTGTGCTTGGTTCTACAATTTCTCCATCCTGTTGCCTTTTTTTTTACACCTTTCCCTTTCAACTCTCAATCGTTCTGTTCGCCAGCCATCTGGTGGCCCTTCCCTACAATGCTCAGTTCAGCGTTAACAACTCGCAGCTGGGCCAACACCACTTTTATCCACACATTCATTTATCCTCGAGTTAAATAGCTACCAGCAAGTGTTCCCCAATTTTATCTCTTGAGTGTTCAGCTGAGAAGACAGGATGGCCTGAGGGTCGTGGTGACACTGGTTTATGTTGTCCTATAGAGCTTAGTGCTTGTTGGAGGGTTGATTGCTGGCAGATGCTGTTTGTGCAATGGCAGAAGGTCAGAACGGGGTAAACCAGTGGCGACAGGAGCTTCGCTGATCTGCAAGTGTTACTGCAGCCAAAAACCTGAAAGTAATGGTGAACACAGAGCAGAGCTGGTCAATCGAGACCCGGGATCCAAACCTCTGGTTCTTTCTCCTGTCAGGACCAGAGGCCTGGACACCGTCAGCCAAATGAGGCACAAACAGAGACACAGAAAGGGGGAATCCTACCTTGACTGAGTTCTTATTTGCTCACTCCCACACCTCTTCAAGCAATTTCCCCCGACCTAAATCTAACATGTCACAAGGTCAGAGGATTAATTAGTAATCTTAACAGCTGTCATTATCTGGGATGGGTCTAAATTATTTCATTTCTCACCTTGCCAGCACATGTGGCTTGTCAATTTGCCTGTTGAAGACATCCAGAACACTTTTTTCCTCTCTCAACTTCACTCTTTTCTTTCTTTAGTACTCTGTCTCCCTTCTCTTGCTTCCTGGAGCTAATTTTCAGAATGATTTCATGGCCACAGAATGTCCTAATTACGGAGAGCTGGTCTACTTTGCTGCAGGGCTGCTTTTTCAGGCCTGGTAATTCAGTATTTGTGCATTTTTGTATGTGTGTGTGTGTGTGGGTGCGTGCGCGTGTGTGTGTGTTTTTTTGAAGGTTTGTGTGTTTAGTGAAAAAGGAGGGAAACTGGGTTTTTTGGGGTGGGGTCACAGAGTTTTAAGGCAGGGGTACCTGTCACTTTGATGGACGTCTGAGGGACCTGGCTGCCCTTGCGCCCCTGACCTCCTTCTCCGGCACTCCACCACGCCAACATCTCACTCTGTCAGACAGTTAAACCCAGGTGGGGGCACAAGCTGTGTGTGAAAGTGTTTTTGTGCCAAAGAGACACGGAACAGGGGCTCCTTCATGGAGAGACCCCAAAAGGATGGAATAAAATTCTTAAACTCAACCCATAATGTCTTGGTCAGAGCCAGAAAGTAATACAGAACTCTCTTTCTGGACGTTTAGCTGAATTTTTACTGTCGATATAAGCAAACAAGAAGTCCAACTATCAACTTCTGTTTGTTATCAAGTTATTTAGAGGCAAGACTAAGTAATCAGCTCACTTCTTCCCTTCAATCAGTTTGAAGGTAATGAGTTTTGTCTCCCAGCTTATATAATTCAGCATGCGTGTGTTTGTGCGTGCTTGTCCATCTGTGTATTCCCTGTGTTACACGCCATTATTTACAGACGCTCTTTCTAATTTCACACTTCACACGCTCTCTGTCGTCGGCTGGAAATAGAAAAATGGAGGAGAAAAAATATACAGGCAGCAGCGGCCGATGAGAATGAAATTGAAAAATGAAAAGAAAGTCGGGTTGCGGGGAAAGGGAGACCGCTGTCAATGGCTGAGCCTCCCCCCCTCCTCATCCCACACCCCCCGGACGTGGGATGGAAACCAATCGCCGTGGAAACTGCACGAATCAGCCAACCACATCGTGGCCCTGTGCGTTCCACCCTGTATACGTAGCTCATGCGTCTGCACAAGCATCGCAACATCTGTATTTTTTTCTGTTTTGTTGCCTTTTGATTTTGAGATCCGTTGGGGTAAATGAACATGATGGGTTTCGCCGTCATTTCCATTAAACACCCGCAATCTGTCTGACAGTGAAGCGTGTACAAACATGAAAGCAGCACACCGCATCAACCGCTTCCCTATACGCGGAGCCTTTCATGTATCTCCCTGTGTGCTTTTCGTTGACTTGCTTTCCCTTTTTCAGCCTCAAATCTTCTTGAATTATTCTCTCCTGTCCTTCTGTTCATGTTTCTTACCCCAGCGTTCGCCTGTCAGATGGCTGCGGAGGGGGCAAGCTGGTGTTCTGTGGTGAAGGGGGAAAAGACAGGGGAGTGGCCGTCCGGGTCTTTTTTTTCTGACAGAAGTGGGGCTGCCTTTACACTGTCCAAACGGGTCGAGCCGTCACTCCTGATTAGCTCTCGTGTTGCACAGAGCCAGGCAGTTGTGGATCTCTGGAAGCTATTACTCAGCCTGTGAGTGAGTACCCTGTCCCCCCCTCTCACCCTTTCCACCCCTTCACCGCTCTCCCTTTGACTTAATCACTCACAGCTGAGGAGCCAGAGAAGGAGTAGAAGAAGAAGAAGAAGAAGGAGAAGGAGAAGGACAGAGCTAACGGGTGGAGTCAGGCATTAATCAGCAACAAGTGCGACCGAGTCCATTTTGTGTGAATAACATTTCAGTCCCATTGGTACAGGAACACACACGCTCTCTTGCAACAGGGCCCATTTGGCCTCCAGTGGTGAGCTGCCATGTTCTGCTGGAGGAATGTCTGCCCCACAGGAACAGGAAATGAAGAAGCAGACACATATACAGGCTGCCTTGTGTCGCCACGGGTGCCAGGCTAAACACACACTCAGGCACACAACGTCCACCCTCAGCTGGAGCTTGTTAAAACCGAGACAGCCAGGGCCAGCTTGTCTTTGTCAGATCTCTGATGTTGCATTCAAGCTGATGGTTTGGGCATTTTCATACGTCTCCATACGTCTGGGTGCGTGTACGTGGTCCTCGCAGCTAGGCCTGAGAACACTGAGCAATGGTGACACTCAGGCCCCAGGCCTCCGTGTTTTCCCTCTATCCGGCTCTTCCGCCTGCAGCTGTCCAATGATGCCTGCTGGGTGGGCGGTGGGTCAGAGCGAGAAACCCAAGCCTTCATGAGACGTGCTCTTAATCAGCCACATGACCATGAACAAATTCACACTTAATTTAGATCAACATGAAAAGCCTAACCCCTTGTTGAAAGCAGAGGAAACTTGCAGGAGAATCGTGCTTCGCAGTGAAAAAGTGTGCTTGGCTTTCAGTATTATTTCTCTTAATTGGGAGAGAAATTGCCTTCAGAGCTGCCAAACATATATAAAGCTATCCAAACATTCATCAGTCTATAAATGTTGTATTGTGCAGAGCCAAAGTATTCATGTCATGAGGTTCATCTTGACATGAATACTTACCACAAACCTTAATGTGGTTTGTGGTTGTCAATCCCCAGATTGTCTTTGAAGACGACACAATGGCAAACATTGTGTACCAAGCTATGTCTGTCTACCCAAGCTGATCAGAGAAGCAGCCAGAAGTCCTGTGTTGACTCTGAAGATTATCCTGTTTAGAGCAAACAGGTTATCATGTTTGGTTATCCAAGAAGTCACACTGAAGTCAGATTAAATTCAACTTTTCGACCTACATGAAAAACCTCACATTTCATATGTCTTCGTGAACATCATTGCCAGCGGTGGCAATAATTTCGAAGGGTACTTTTGTAAACACATTGCAAACTTTTATGGCAAAATATTGTTGCTAGCCATAAATAACAAGGACTTCTATCTTAGGCATCTCATAGCATGTACAATGGTTTTCATGGCACATTAATTTTGCTCATTATTTTTTTATTTATTTTCTTCAAAACACAAAGTATAAATTATTTAATGGCGGGGGGAGAAGGGGGAGTTAGCGTACTGCTAGAGTTTGGGGCTTGGGGGGGGGCAAGTATAAGGAGAGGAAGGGGGGTTACCATACTGCTAGCGGGGGGGGGGGCGAGTCGTAATCACAACTTCCTGCAGTCACCGGACGTTGTGATTGCAGCTATTAATGGAAATTCACTCATATTGCAATTTTCACCAGTCATCACAACTTTTTTGCGAATCTGACCAATGACCTTAAGATTTTCTGTATTTCCTTCTTTTCTGACCAATTACTGCAACTTGGTTAAAATTTGACCAGTCCCCTCAGGACATTGTCTTGGCCCTTCCATCTATTAAATATATTTTGCTCAATGTGTACCTTGTGTTTATCTCATCATCCATTTTCCCGTAAGATCTGACCAGGTTCCCTGTCTCTCGTCTGGAATGCGTCCTGATATGTGGTGATGATGAAGTTCAATATTGACCTCATCTAACCACGGCACCTTCTTCCACATGTTTGCTGTGTTGCCTGCTTGGTTTTTGGCAAACGGCAAATAGGGACTTTTATACCTTTCTTTCAACTTTAGCTTCTTCCTGCCACTCTTCCATTAAAGCCAGATTTGTTGAGTGCATGTCTATTACTTGGAATGTCGGAAGATTCTCACACCCCAAGCTGTTGATCTCTACATACCTTTTACACTACGTTACGCTCTTTCCATTCTTGGGTTAATTCTTTCTATGACAAACCTCTGATGCCTTTGCAGCACAGTTGCATTTGCATAGACTGAGTTGCACATGAGTATACTTTGCGACTTCAGAAGGCAATTGCTTGCACATGATTTTATTTTGGAATGTCAGATGAAAAGGACCACATTTAAATGCATGCCAGAGACTTTACCGTGCAGAAGATTTTTAAGAACCATGTATCACATTCTTTCTAGTTCGCAATGAAGCAGTGCTTTGTGATAGTTGAACATATGATTCCAGTAGAATGAAAGCAAAGTAAAAAATGAAATAAAATACTGCAATTGTAATGTGACAAAATATGTTCGGTCTGTACCAAACAAAGCTCAAACTATAACAATGTCTTACTTTTAAAGACTTCTCCATAACTCTTGTTAAAGGTTTAGGAAGTAGAGGCTTACATGTGTCAATTGCTTTGGTTCAGGGAGACCCCACAAAAACAATAAAACAAGAAAAGAAGAAACCCGTCCCATGATAGATCATATTTCCAGCCATCCTCAGTCTTGTTTTCTGTCCTCAGCAGTCCTTTTCCTTTCATCTTTAAAGTGCTGAGCCCCGGGCTTGAATGGGAAAGATACGTTTGGATGTGTAAGTGCATAAGAGAGACGGAAAGGTGAACATTCCTCACCTGTCCGGTGTACAAAAAAAAAACAAAAAAACGCTTCCGCTGACTGTGGATCAGTTTGTTGTTACTTTAGGGTGAAGGATGGGAGGAGTAGGGAGTGACGGTTCAGCAACCATAGAAGTGCTAGCCATAAACTAGCGGAAGGGAGGCGAGGAAGGGAGCAAAGTAGATTAAAGGAGATGAAGGAGGACAACAGGAGAGGTATTTACAGAGATAGAGGAGGAGTTGAAGGTAGGCTCTTCATCTTCCAGTTCCAATTATTGAAAAACCACACTTGCATCACCCTGCTTTATGTGTTACACTTCATTATCTTTAGTGCCTGGCAATGTCAGAATCCATTTAGTTTTCAAATCCGTCTGCAGCGGATCCTGATAAATCTCTATGAAAACACACATCATGCACCACCGCAAGGATGACAAAACCAGCACATTGTTAACCTTTTGGTCAGAAAGTGTTCATTTGCTAACACTTTCCCACCTCTCAAAGGAACTTCTGCTCTTGAAACCAAAAGAAAAACCTGCTAATTACAGGTCTTATACATACAGTTGGAAAACAACATTAGCATAACAAACAGGATAAAGAGACGCATATCCTTATTTTTCTCACTGACCGACATGAAATCAAACAAAACAATGTGTGTTTAAGCTCAGTCAGAATTGTTTTTTTTTTTTTTTTTTGTTAAAACTAACTTGTCGTAGTCAGAAGTTTCCATGGACTTTAGAATTTGACCGTTTTTGTCTTGAGTTGAATGGTTTAGGTCAAACCTTTTGTGTTTTCTTCCACAGACATCTCAGAGTAATTTTCTCAGATTTTTCCATGTTCCTCCAGACTGAACACATGCAACTGAGTCAGATGTAAAGTCCACCTTGCTTGCACACATATTTTTTTTCTCAATTTTTGACTGGATGGTGTCTTTAATGACTTTGTGGTGTTTTTATGATGTTAAGCACTCTGAACTTTCTTTCTGCTGAAATGTCCTTTACAAATAAACTTAACTGATCGATTTCCTGTAGGACTGAGATCAAGGCTTTGTGATGGTCACACCAAACTTCAGCTTTGTTGTTCTTAGGCCACTTTGTAACAAATATTGTGGTACTTTTTTTTTTTTTACATTTATTGTCCAAGCATAAAACCCATATGTGTCCAAGTTTTTATTTCCTGACCGATTCCTAAAATGTTGCTTCAATATCTCAACATGTTTTTCTTCATCCTATTTGTTGTTATGTGAAAAGCATCAGATCCCCACGCAGAAAATGAAAATCAGCCAATCAACATGCTGTCAAAGACTTTACATCATCAAACCTCAAACTGGACTCTCTAAATGTTGCATATGGAATGGCTTGTGTTTGAAAAATACATTTAAATCTCCAAAAACAACTTTTATCACTCTGACATTTAGCAAATGGAAATAATAAAGAGACCTAAAGCAAGAAAAGTTTAGCCTAATTTAACCAAAGATAATGGTTACCTCTCTTTTCATACACTGTATGTATATACCTGGTTTCACTTGTGGGTGATGTGTACTTTTTTTTTTTTTTCTAAATTCTGGAAAATTCACTAGAAGGTTATATATTGCTACAATATGAAAATAATAAAAACCGCTCTTTCTTTTCCCCCCATGGGGTGTTGCTGGGCAGACAGGGTGCCTGGCTGCCAGGGGACTCACTGGCCAATTAGTGTAGAATTTGAGCATCGTAACGAGCCTTGGAGGAATAAGGGGAGCTTGATTACAACACCTAAACCTTCCTGTCGCCCTCAGCCAGAGGGCCAAATGTCTCACTGACAGCCAAGTCACAGCTGGGGACGATGGGAGAAATGACTCCAGCCCACACTGGCCCCTCTGTTTGGTGCAATTTGGGAGCTGGAGTGTGACTTTCCTTCTGAAGCATTGTTCTTATTTCTGACAATGCGGCATTGTAGATTTTGAATTAATCGTTTCAACAGAGAAGATTTAATAGAGAAAATACAGACAGGACGTGGGAGCAATAAATATACAAAGCATAAGTGCTTGCCTTTTTTTTTTTTTTNACTCGCCTGTTCGTGCTCGGGCCCTCATTTGGAATTCATGCCGTAAAAACCATAATAAACGGTGGGATTGAATCATTCAGCAGCTCTGATTTGCTTGGCAAGACGCAGATCTGGAGTTTATTTGTCTATGTTGTACTGAATCAGTCAGGCCCTGCTAGAAACAAACTTCAAACAAACACAAGACCCCAACAATTTGGACGTTATTTGAAAAACAGCACCGAGAAGCTGATTGGAATGGCACACTGTGCATCGGGGGTACATGTCTACTGACGTGATTCATGTCCGGAAATTTTGTGACTCGGAAATGTCATAGCACTAGAGAAATATGACAGTGTAGCGTAACAAAAGCTTAACATCTTGCAAGCTTCGATCCATTTTCACTCCGGATTTATGAGGAACAAACACACAGTTGAGCATAATTCTGAAATGGAAAGTGAAATAGATCACAATAAAAATCTCAATAAAAATCATAAAGGTGGCACGTACTTTCGCATTCGGTCCGAGAGCCCCAAATAAATATCCAGTGTAACTAATTACCTTCAGCAGTCGCTTTATTACTATTACCAACACAAACCAAAGGTGTGTAATGTAATCACACTGTAAATACAGAATTTCTTTTAGGGTTCTAAAAGTGTGCTAAGAAGCACATAGATGAGGTGAGAGAATCTGTTCACAAGGGAATTGTGCGAAATTTTGAGATTTTTTTGTGTGTGGCTAATAACTAACTGCACATTAAACTACGCCTACCATTCTCAAGGTGAAACGTGGTGGTGACAGCATCATGCCATGGGGATATTTTTCTCAAGCAGAGACAGGAAAACCAGTCAGAGCTGATTAGACGCCAGATGGAACTAAAAACAGGAATAAAGGAGTTGCAAAACACCTGAAACCTGGTCAACAATCCTGTGCAGAGTACGTCGAGGCCCAGTCAAATTCCACACCAAAATCTAACTGAGAATCTGTTGCAGGATTTGATCCAGACGTCCATTCAGCCCGTCTGCTGTATTGACACCTGGAATGGACAATGCTTTCACAGGTATGGCTTAAAGGCTCCAAGTTATCACTCACTGACGATGTTGAATTACGGAAATTGCGTCATTTTGGCCGAGTTGAACCGTACCACACAGGGCTCCGTTGGATGTGTTGTGTGATTGGTCAGAAGTTTTTTTGGGCATGCTTTATGTGGAAATGCGCTCAGACAGTAATGCTGACACTAATGCTTCAACTCGTCCACTTTTACCATTTTTGTATCTGCAGGCGACACGTTAGAGGGGTGCTTATCCTACGCAGCGAGGAATTATTCACATTTGTGATTCTTCATTACAAAGACTCTCAAATGGCTGCCGCCCCCTGACAATGGATTGCTCCCTGGCCCTCCAGGTGCCCCCGCAGGTGACTGACGTGTAACGGCACACCGGATCATTTCTGCAATCGCGTAGGGGTGTCACTTATACCGAAGCGGAAAGAATGTGCCCCTGGTGGTCTGCACCGTGTATAAAAGGTGTATCCCACAACCACGTGACCATGCACTTTCTCCTTCTGTCACACGAACTTCCAAAATGCCTTAATGTTTGCTGCAGTAACGTGACAAAATTGTCATCGCATTTAAAACCTTTGCAAAGGACAGTAGCTTAGTGAGACTCCAAATGTTTCTCTCTTGAAAAATCCAGAAAAATACACAGTGGATTGTAGGGGTACACAGTGCCCTGCAAACGACTCGATCCGGCCACCTTACATGTCATCATGTTCCACTGTAAACTCAATGTGATACGAGCTCCAAAGGCATCTTTTGATGCCAATATTATCCTCAATGTCAGTGCAGATCTCCCGTCAGCCTGGCCCTAATACACAGTGACAGGAGCCCCGCGGTGAGGACCCCACTCTGTCGTCTGATCGGGCAACCAGATGGACAGCTCAGCAGCAAGAGGGGACCTGATATCAGTGTCAGCAATCAGATCTCACCCGCTGAGAACTCGTGTGTGTGCGCGAGGCGGCGTGGGAGAGAGAATACACAGTGCGAAGTGATTGTTGGGAGCATATGTGCTGACGGCAGCCGGAGTGTGTGTTGAAATGAAGATTAATGAATAAGGTCCCGGTAACGTGTGTGTGTGCAGATGAAGTCGGAGGGTCAACGGACGCTTCGAACTGCGCACAGACTTAAACTTGAGTGTGCACACGGTGTGTAGGTGGCGGTATGTAAAAGTGTGTGCCTGGTTAAATTGTATCTTTTGACTTTTCATCACCTCTTGTCCCACAGCTGCGAGGTGCAGACTGACCTGAGAGAAGCTCACAAAGCTCCCCTATAACGTCACAACTCAACAAGTCAAAGGAGTTTTTCTTCAGCTAAATTATTATTATTTTAAAAAGCTACAAAAGGATTTTTTTGTTGTTGTTGTTCTCATTTTGAAAATTGTTAATTTTTCTGCTGACTCATTTCATAAAAAGAAAAATATCGTCTGTCTTCGGTTAAAAAATAATCAGGGTTAATTTAACTTGAACACAAACCTCAGAAACAATGACTCACATAACAAAAAAACATATAAAAACACTTAAAAAGATCGCTTCCAAGCCATTTTTTGTTTTTTGTTTATTTTGCACTACAACTGCCAGAAGATGATGTCTCTGTACAAACAATGAACACAAGTCATTCCTGAGGGGAACAGAGTCTCCGTCCGAACCGAATGAAGTGGTCATTTGTTCAATGTCAGCTGATAAAGATCGCATGGCTGTCATCGGGAAAATATGCCCCAGATATTCCCTTCAGAAATCACTGATGATAATTAACTATTGCTTGTGATGTGAGGTTAGTAAGTCTCCCAAGGACGATGCATTTCACAATGTTCAGACACACCAGGAAACAAAACAGTGGAATAAAAAATACATAAATTAATCAATGATATCATATTGAAACTATAAAGTTAGTGTTAGTAAAACTAACTTTATATAGCTGGGGGTATTTTACATATGAGCTTTTTACATCATGCTGCTTGCACCTATTGTCCACAGGCTTACAAAATGTAAAAAAAAAAAAAACAGGAAATTTTCCAAAATAAAGAGCATAAAAAACACACAATTTCTATTGAACGGGGCACCCAAAGCTGATTACAAATATAAAATCCTATTTTGTCTAGTTGAGCTGGCATTTTGTTTTCTTTTTCACTTGTTTAACAATATGTGGACCAACTGCAGGCTTTTTAGTACCTTCCCTTTAATAACCATGATGCAAGAAGGATAGGTGATGAGTGATAAGGAAGGGACTCTAGCAACTATTATTCAAAGTATTTATAATGCAAATTAAAAACACAGAAAATTTTAAAGTTTAGTCCAAAGTGGTAATCCAATTCCATTTAATGTATTTATATTGGGCTAATTTGCAAAAAAAATGTCACCTCTAGGCAGGGGCACTGCCAGAAATCTTGGGCCCCCTGACAAAAAACTTAGATTGCCCCCCTCCCCCGCGCAGCTGTTATTACAATTTTTTGAGTCTATTTGACCCATAAAAAGCGTCACAATTTTAAAGCCTTTCAGCCGCCTTGCTTTCTATGGCCCAATAGCACAATATTTACTGCTCATGAATTTTACATCCAACAGTCCACATCCAGTATGCAAGTAGGTTGCTTAAATTTTTTTCTATTAGTTTTAGATTACTGAAATTCCTCTCCATGAGCAACAGTCAAAAGCAATGTGCAACTACACATGAAGCAATCCAGACTTCTCAAAAATGCTATGTAGTTGCATTTTATTCAAGCTGTAGTACATAACTTTAATAAATAAAATGCTTTCTCCATATTTGTTAAAGCTGTCACCATGTTTTAGCAGTTTGTTATGAGACAGTCTGTGAAAACAATCAATCTCCTTCACCTGCTTCCTGAACTACTATTGCTGGCTAAAGGAATGCACCGTTCTGATCAAAACAACCATTCAGAACTGGTAGGACACTCTTAGCACTGTCAATCAACTTCATTCACTCACTGCTAAATTTGCACAAATCGCAGGGGAGGAAGGATGAGCAGCACCACAGGAGATTGTGATTGACAGCACTAAAACTCTCCTGCCACTGACTGGTTGTTTCTAGCACTGGGAGAAAGCAAAGGAAATAGATTTTTCACATATTACCTCTCAAACCATACTGTCACAACATAATGACAGTTTTAAAAATATGTGAAAAATAATATTGATTAAAAAATTACATACTGCAGCTTTAATTTCACTCAAGACAGAACATGTCAGGAGGGACGTGGGTTAGAGCTGCTGCTGACTCACTCTTCTGTTGTTAAGTGGTAAAAGGCACAGGGAACAAGTTAAATATATGAATATTTTGGTAATTTTTTTCCTTAATTTATTAAATGCTAGTGAAATGGAGGCAAACAGTAGTTTGTAGCTAAGCTAATTATGCTAAATGGTTGATAATCTCACACAGTCTACCCACCTCTCTTGGAGAAAAATTGGGTTATAAATTACCACTTTTGCCTTTTCTCTCCCTCTCTCTCTATTTTGTTTTTGAAAACCCGATTTTACAACTTTTCTTAACTGCTTCAGTCGTTTCGTGGCGGCTGTATTTAGCTGCAGCTTCTATTAACTGCAGCTGAACAGTGTTACAGTGAAGCGCTCCAAGTAGGAACGCAGATCCAGAGAGTCGGGGGGGGGGACTTCAGGGCAAAAACAGATGTGTGTTTTGGTCTGGGAGGGGTGACATTAAATTTTTACTTTAACTTTGCAGCAATCCCAGATACTTAGCAAGCATGTGGTGACAGTGGAAAGGAAGGACTCCCTTTCAACAAGAAACAGCCTCAAACAGAACCTGGTCCTGTGTGGTCGGTCGTCTACCTTGACTGACTGATGTTTGGAGAAAACAGTGAAATCAGACACACAAAAACACAAACGCACACACAAAAAAGACAAAACCCCCCCCAAAAAAACAACAGAAGCATTGAGCTATGTCTGTTAAGAAAAGAGTTATAAGATTTAATGGCAGCAGGATCTCTCAAAAAAGAATATGCTTTGTTTTACATTGTGCTGTAAATGTCCTCAATATGCTGTAAAAACAGCCATCAATAACATCAAGGAAACCTGCTTTCTGGATGGATTTAACATCTTGAGGTCAAATAATTATTTGGATCCCTGCTGAGACCTGAAGGCTTTGTGCTAATTTCGTTATCGCCTGTTATAATAATATCTAACATTGTCACAAGAACTAGGAAGCATGCTACACATTTTAGCACTTGGGGAAGCTCTCCAAGCAGCAACATGTGGAACAACGACATATTATATCTGCTTTAGAAAAGCATGAGTAATGTTGGTCATTACTGCCGTTGCACTGATCTAATTTACTCACCTCGACAAGCTAAACATTTGAAGCAGCTCTAACTGATGGTAGTCTTTCTGATTTATTAAGCTAATGTCTATCTGAACACTCAGGGACACTTGTTAGCTGTGTGTAAAACATTCACCTTTCATTATTAAAATAAAACAAAACTAAAACTTAATGGGAAAATAAGCATAACACGTGCTGAATAACTACTTGTCTGAGGTAAACGCTTGAGGTAAGTTAGCCCAAAGTTATCAATTGCTGATTCTCAATTGCCAATTAGGAGCAACTTGAGTCCAAGTACAAACCTCGAGTCACCATCTTTATTTAATATGGACATGTTTTACAAAAGCGGCCAAATTTTTGCATTTAGGCCATATTCTGACATAGACTGCATAAAGAAAAAGAGTGTGGCAGCAGATTAAGAATTAAACACCTCTACCGATACGCTGTTCTAAGCATTTCTCCCAAGCGCAAATTCATACTCCATATCTGGAAGCGTTTTCTGCCGCCGGGCTCCGGCAGTGGGAATGCTTCCCTCCATGGAATTTCTTGCTTGATGTTAAAAACACAAATGAACCACATTTGTGTTTGCTGTTTTCACTTACTGTTTTCCATTTGAAAAGTCTTATGAAGCCACACAAGATGATTATGAAATACAGATGTATAATGAATCCCTCTGTCCCTGCCCGCATCCTCTATCTATCTGTTGCGTGTGAGATTTGGATGGGGAGTCTCTGAGTCTGTGTGTTTGTCCTGCCTTCAAGCTGGAACACAACATTCCTGCCCCATCCTGCTTTTTCATCTATCTACGGAGGCGGAAGAAACGGAAGTCCACTCTCAAAGCTGAATTTCTTGTGGAGAGATGTTTTTTCTCAGTCGCTTTAGGAGCTGTCAAAATCTCAGTTTGTGCCGTAAAACATTTAAAGATAGATGGCTTCAAGAGCCATTATTCAGATTTTTTTTCTTCTCTGTGAGTGTTTCAGTGACTGAACATGATATCTTCTTTCCCCGTGTGCTTCCATTTTTCTTTCCTCCCGCCTTTTGTCACTTTACATCTCCACGGATCTGTCTGCCTCTCCATCGATCTGTCAATCTATCCATTTATTCGGCAACATCTGTCATTTCTCTTGTCACTTAAATCATCCATCCATTAGAACATCCGTCTTTCATGCGACTCACTCAGCTCATCCCTCCTTCATTCATCTGTCCATCGTGCCTTTTGTGCACCGAGATGCTGTTGTGACTGCTGCTGTGATCTCGGCTGCTTTCGGCAGAAACACGGTGACAGATTCGAAGCCGAACGTTTGCGTGCCTTTGCGCAGATAGCTCGCACCTGCGGGCCTTGCAGTGTGCCAGAGCGAGAAGAAAGATGCCGTTTTCCTCGTGCCGATTTCAGCTCACACATGCCAGGTGCAGCTCTTCTGCTAAAACAAGACTCGCAAAGACTCCCGAGAGTTTCAGCACAGCATCAACAGGTTGTGTAATTTCTCTGAAACGGATCTCTGGCTGGCAGAGTTAAATGAGGAAGTGGAATGAATTAGTTTTGTGTGTGTAAGAGAGTTTTTTGGGTGGTGTAAGGGAAGGTTTGTGTATGTTGGTGTATACAGGGGTTTAGAAGCCAGGGGCCTCTTTTTTTTTTTTTTTTAACCAAGTGAGTGAAATACAGGGTTGGTTGTTGGGGTGACAAGCCCTGACAGACCACTCCAACTCAACCATCAGCACCCTCTCACCAAGGAAATACACAGATCTCCTGTTTTTTTTATACACACTCCCTCCAGTCTGTTACTTATTCCTGAAAGCTCACTCTGTGCTTCTCCCACCATTCCACATGCTCTAATTGCGCCCTCTGACTAAACAGTGACTTGCAAAAGTGCTTGTATTACTTTAACTTCACCTCATTGCATCATGCTACAATATCTGCTAGACCAACACAACATACTCGCAGCATTACTGTGAAGTAAGACGAAAATCATACATAGTTTTCAAGATTTTTGTCATAAAAACCCAAAAGGTGCAGCGTTTCCACCAGTGTATTATAGGCCTGGCGGGCTGCCAGGCTTTACTTTTGCCCCCACCAGGCTTAGCTTTGCTTATGTATTTAAGTCTTTATAAAATGTTTGCATTGTTTAAGACTTTATAGTTGCTGTTCAGATATTAATCTTCCAATCTTCCAATAACACATAATTGTCAAATTACATTTTCAAATTTCATGTAAACTATAGACATTTTTTAACTCAAAAACACGGCGAGCCGCTGGATGAATGACTGCCGAGTGCCCCAACAACCGGGCTCAGCAAGTTTTCTGGTGGAAACCTTGAAGGTGTGACATAAATTTAATTAGCCTGCTGAGTTAATACTATCTTCTAATCTTTTGAGATACACATTCACTGTATTTAAAAATGAAGGCTTTGCCCACTGTTTCAGTAAAATTTGGGTTGACTGTCACAGACTCTCAGTTGCCTTTTAGGTCTGAACTTTGACAAGCTCATTCTATAAAGCTACATTGTAGACATAGCTGCCCTTTGGCAGTCTGACAGAAGTGAGAAAGCCATTCAGTTGGCACCACCAGACCCTTGGACTACCACCAGCAGGTAAGACGGGTGGAGTGTCTTGCCCAAGACACCATGACTCAAGTCATATGTGGAAAAATTTACCAGGGCAGCTGTGGATACAATGAAGCTTACCACCATCAGTGTACGGATGTGTGCATGAATGATTGGCTAGTTGTCGTGTAAAACACTTTGGAGTCCTCTGGCTTGATAAAGTGCTATGCAAATATAGGCCATTGCATAGAAACCCCAAAAAGTTACATTTCGGTCCCTTCTGACCAGAGCACATTATTTCACCACAAGGGTTTCGTCTCCTTAACCAGACTGCTTATTATGGCTTACTTGGTGCTGATGGCAAGACTCATGGATTGCACGATGAATTTGTAATTTATCTTGTTGACAAATTCCCCCCATAACTTGTGGATGTACGTGAGCATGTAGGTAGATTTACAGTTTTGTCACGCTCTTTCGGTTTTCAGATGATGGATTCAGCAGTGCTCGGCGAGATGCTGAGAGCTTATGACATTTTTGTCCTGATTTGGATTTTAACTTTTATTTCTAAGATCCCCGCTGTGTTCCTTGATCTCTGCGATGTTGCTCGTTTATAAAAGTTCTTTAACATTTTGAGATTTTCGTAGAGAAAGTGTTTTTGTGCAAAATTACTCAAGATTAAACTTTTTGTTTAGAAGGTGATTGGTTGCACTGACTTTTACGTGGGGCTTTTAAAGTAGATGTGGTTGAATACAAAAGCAAGCCTTTTGATTTTTTTTCTGTATTCAAAAAAATGATCTATGATTTCCCTTCCATTTCACTTCTTTGCACTGGTCTTGGATGTAAAATCCCAGTAAAAATGAACCAAACGCTCAGCGGGCGTGGATACGTTTGTGAGGCACTGTGTATCCTTTCACGACAAGTTCCAACTGGCAAAACTCTTTCCAAACACCGATCAGCTTTCCTCCTGCACGGGCCCGTTTCAAGACTCCGAGCACTTGAGGTGTGTTTATATTTACTTGTGCGAAGCAGCATTTTGTTGCGGTTCTGTCCACTCGTCCAGGTGAGAGCCAGGCGTTGAGTGAAGGAGACAAAAGGGAAGGAAAAGGAGCGAGTGAAGAATATTTATTATTCTCTTCCTTTGTTTTTCAGCCACTTGCACACTTCCCTCCCAGACTGCGCAGCCATCCATCCATCATCTTTCTTTAGTGAGCACTGTTTATGTCTGGTTTCATAGGTTTGTCTGTTTGTTTGACAGCCAGGAGGTCTGCCACCATGCCGTACCTGTCAAAACCTGTCAAAAACCTCTTTCCACTCTGCGGGTGCGCGCACACACACACACACACACTCTTTCGAAAACAGAAGCAAAGCATAGAAAAAGAAACAGAAGAAGGAGAAGAACAAGAGCAGGCTGTTTTATTTATTTATTTTTTTTCTCAATGACCATATGTGGCAATTGATAAGCTGCCGGCATACAAATCATGAAACAAGTTACGATGGAAATTGTTGAGACAGTGAGCCATTAATGGTTTTAGGTCTGGCCCCAGAGCACCTAAACTGCCTCTACAAATTAAATCTATTCTGCAAATTCAATCTGGTTAGTTCGAAAATTCAATACATCACATCACAGAGGCTGTTTAATGCTACTCAGTGGATCCAACTCATGCATGTAGCTTGTATCCTCTGAAAAAAAAGGGACTCATTGAAGAGATGAATGCACTTTTGTTCCAGCTTTCCAAAAAGTAAAAAAAATACAGTGTGAATTCCTCAGCGTTTACTCCTTGTCACTTTCTCAGTAATTCTCTAATGCACTAGGAGTCAGGACAAGTAGTAATTGAGTCACATGCAACTTGGATAACTTGGACCACATAAATGTCGCTGAAAAGGACAAGGCTTAAAAAAATATGACGAGGGTAACAGTATCAGGCACGCGAACGTTTATTTTAGCTGGCCTCTTGACAGTTTGATAGAAATGTGTTTGTTTCCAATGAAAAACGTGCGAGATGTCAGCATACAATATACACAGCACCGCAAACGACTTTGAACAAAACCCCGTCAAGCTTCGGCAAAGGACAGCTTTTTCTTTTACTCTTCAGTACACTTGAGTGTATTTAGCTCGAGCTGTAGTGGTGTAATCCCTCACTTTGTGGGTGGCTTTTCAACAAAAGACTGTGACTAAGTAGGTGAGCGAAAATCAAGAAAGCTAAGCCCACTTTGAACATTCTGTAAGGGAAACACAGGCACTAACATGCACGTGCAACCAGATGAGCCGGTACAAACGGTGGGGGTTTCTGATATGGGCGACATGGGCAACTGCCCAGAGTGGCATCTTGTGAACAGAGGGGTGGGGGGGCGGCATGAGCCTGGAGAAGTGAGAATGTTGAATGTTTGCATTTGCAGATGCAAATGCATATTTTGCTCCTGGCTTATTAAGAACATATTGTATGCTGAACCAACATTTCGGTCAAACTGGGACAAATCGAATCGCAGCAATGTAACTTTTTCATGGTGTACCCGCACGAAATATTTCACATCCTGTTGCTTTGAGCTTTGAGTTTAACGTGAGCGACAATTAAAACACCGAAATATTTTCTGTAACAGTGAACCCCGACTTGTGATTTATTACTGTGTTTATGTTTTATCAACTAAGTAGCTTATTTGTCTATCTAATGCTAGTTAGATCTGGGTTGGACTATTGCATGCTGATTAAAGTTCTTACATTTTATTTATGTGAATTATTTTACCTCTCAATAATATCGTAAAAATAATGCACTGCTTCGTGTATCACCTCATCTCTGAATGTATTGTTGCACTTCTACACAAAGGGATTTCCTCTTAGTACCCTGCTTCTCTGAGAACCATTTTGGTCTCCATGTTTTCCACAAGGGAAATGTGCAAAAATTCAATTTAACCATTTTTTTCCCCTTTCTTTCTTTCTTTCTTTCTTTCTTTCTTTCTTTCTTTCTTTCTTTCTTTCTTTCTTGCCTCCACTTCACTCAGGATGGCACAAACTGACAGAACACAATCCCCTTGATTTAGTGCAGCAGAATCCGGCTTGTAATCAAGCCTGGAACGGACAGATCTACGTTTAATTCGTGGCTCTATGAATAACATGTCATGCAGAGATATCGCAACAATAACAACACATCGTACGGAAATGAATGTGCCCGTTAAGTTTGCGGGACATCTTGTGAACAAGATCGGAGCAGACCCTAAGCTCCAGGGGATGAACTCCAGGACACAGTTGACTGAGAGACGCCTTCATTAATCTGAGGTCTCTGACACATGTCTGTCACCGGCTGAGAGGGATTTCCACACTGTTCAGTCTGGTTGTGTTTGAGAACAAAGCTACTTATCGCGCTGGAGGCGCACATTTTGACACTGCGTCTCTCATCGGTGTGAACCTCGACGTCTGATCTCAGAGTAAACTCGGGTGCTTCCCTGCTCGAACG
>NW_006800078.1:951892-964450 GCF_000485575.1 Poecilia formosa
GGTAAAACAAGCGAAGACAAATTGTCACTCTTTTTTTTTCTAAACCCCAAAACTTCAGATAGCTCAATCCTTCAGAGATACTGTTCTGCTACTTTGTGATGCAGCCTTTTACCGACAAACCAGAATCAAATTACTCAACTCCCTTCCAGGCCTCTGGAGAGCTGATGGAAAAAAAAAAAAGACACTTTAAACTCAAAGCTAAAAATACTACCTGCCTGCTCAAACTTGACTGTGTAAACAGTGTTTTGCCCGTGAAGAGTGGATAGACAAAAGCTTTGAGATGACAGTGTTGACACTGAAATAATAGAATCTACCAAGTACTTACCGCTGACAGGCTGTCATTGTGTCTGATACAGTTTAACAATAGCTGCTGATGACAGCCAAGTGCTGCTCCTGTGCTGCGAGTTTAACTAGGGGCAGATTGTTGTGTCTTCTGAGTTTGATTCGAAACCGTACAAGCAGAGACGGAACGTGATGAGAATATGTCAGAGAGTGAAATGTTTGTTCTTGGGGTGGGGGGGGTTTGCCATTTTTGAAGAGACTCGAGTCCATTTTGCCTCTCTGCTGTGAATTACTTAAGCTTTTTTTTTTTTTTTTTTTTTCCATCCAGTTCTCCAGAGGACTGGAAGGGAGTTGAGTAATTTGATTCTGGTTTGTCGGTAAAAGGCTGCATCACAAAGTAGCAGAACAGTATCTCTGAAGGATTGAGCTATCTGAAGTTTTGGGGTTTAGAAAAAAAAAGAGTGACAATTTGTCTTCGCTTGTTTTACCTACAGTACATTTAGAAAATGTACAAAAATGTCACTAGAAGGCATAATCTAACACCACTTTTGTTGAAAGATAAATCTTTAGCAAACTTCCTAAATATTTTTGATGCTTAAGCTTCTAATAACTCCAAGAGCAACTTTAAAATATACCAGACAATAAATCAAGTTATTGCAGCTTATGTTCAAAACTTTTACTCAATTTTCTTTTTCAATCTACTGTCTGACTGAAGAGGTTAATGCATAAAGTGAAGTGTTGCGTCTATGTTCATAAGGTCAGTAATAAACTCTCAACAGATTTCTTTCAAAGAGGATTATTGAGTAAAAAAAAAAAAAAAGAAAGGACACTAAATCAAATGGAGGGGAAATCCCAAGTCCAGATGGTAAAAATTGGACACTGTGCACATTCATAACTTTTAAGATTGCATGCTTGATATGCAATGCCAATCTCTACTTCAGATAAAGTCTCAGTGTGGGTTCAGTTGCACTTCACAACCTCCTGTGTTTCAGCTCTGATGTCATGCTGCGACGTTATTTCTTAACTTTTCCCGCGATGCCAAGCGCGGAAGCATCTGAGCTCCGGTGGAACGTTTTTTCTGCAGAAATTTTATGACACTTCTGGGCTCAGACAATGCTAGATGAAGTTTACAATATAAACATTAAAGGACATTTGCTCTCACTCCCTCTCCAGCTTTCTCTTGTCTCTTGTGTTTAGTTTCCACTGCATGATGAATGACGTGCTACGTTGCAGAGCACATGTACATCTGCCTGCATCCTTACTCGTTTGCTGTCTTTCTAACAGTTGCTCTCTCTCTTTTTTTTTTTTTTTTTTTTTTTTTAGTATTGTTGTGCAGAGGGCAGCACATGTTGTCGTTCCCAATGCGGGAGCCTTTCATGTTCCTGTCGGCCGCCGTTCTCATTGTAATCGCCTGCTTTGTAAAGCGGCTCATCCAAATTCATATTTTCATACTTCTAGTCCTCATATTATGCTTTAATCAGATGTCGTGCTTCTGAGCAATGGGGGGTTCTGGAGGTACCGGGTGTCCCCTCGCCCACTCGCTCTCACCAAGAGCAGATGGCTCTGGCTGGGCCGAACTGCGTGAATGAGCCCCTTTTGTCTCTGGATGTAGCGTAGCCACCTATCCCAGATGGCTTTTGTACCTTTTGTGTCTGAGCTGACTTGCTGGAGAGTGAGACCGGGTGTGCTGTCTGCTCCGGAGGGTGGTAGCCCTCCTCTTACTTTCATTAGATTCACTCTTTCTCTCTTGTCTTTGTCACTTGACCGCTTGTTTTCAGTGCGCCAATTCTGTTCACTGCAAATGTGCTGCAGTGGCGTTGCGTTTGGCTAGTGCTACAGCAAACATGATCGCAGTTTAAGCAGAGCGGACCATCCTGCTCACAAAATCAAAAACAGACACGGTGATGTTTAATTTTTTTAAAAGTATAAACATTAGCATCTTGGTCAATTATCCATCAGTTCACTTTTGTTGTTCTTAAGTTTGCTTTTGACATGTTGGAGACAATGATAGAAAAAAAAAACAACAATAATGAAGAGTATTTACAAGATGAGGCATACTAGGTCCTTAGCATGCAAAGGGTCATGGTTTTCTAAATGTAATATGGTGTCAGAAACCTTTACTTTAATGGGCCCCACATGAAGAAATGTTGCTTTGGATTAGAGGTTAAGTTTTGGATTAAGGCGTGAATTGAGTTTAGGGTTAGGCTGGTAATAGTTAGGTTTTGGGGTTAGGGTTAAGACTATAGAAATGAATAAAAAAATGAATGGAAGTCAACGCAAAGTCCTTGTGAAGATAGAAAAGCATACTGCAATTGAACATCTATCTAATTAGGGCCATTTATAATATATTTACTAACCTTTTAGAGACAAATGGACCTTATGGGGACAAAAACCGGGTTCTAATATGATGCACCCCCTCGTATAGGGTCAGTGGTTTGGTTTGGTTTGGTTTGGAGGTAAAGTGTGAATTTGATTTCAAATTAGGTCAGTAGTGGTTAGGGAATATGTCTGGGTTAGGCATAAATAGTGACTAAAATGAATGGAAGTCAATGCAAAGTCCTGATATGGGTAGAAAGACAAACTTGTGTGTGCATGTGTGTGTGTCTGCTGTCAGATAATTGCACTCTAACATGGTTGTGTCACTCTGTGTGTACGACTTCTGCATGTCCTCCAGTTTCTGTCCTCTTCAGTGAACTGCAAAAAGTCACATCAGCGCACCATCTCTCTGCCTCGCTCATCTGCATGTAACAGCTAATTTACCGCCTAAATCAACTCCGGTGTCTAATGAATCTGCACATCTATGCTAACACGGGCCTCATTTGACCTCCCTCTATCCCAGCTCGTGCACACCCGCACAGTCAAACGCACACCACTGCATCCATGCTCTCGTCTCATTACGGTGGGACACCGTGTGTTCGTCCGTTGCTTCCCAGGGGGGGAGGCCTCCACCGCAGGGTTTTACAGCTTCTGCCAAATCCCTGCCAGAGACAGTCGGCTTGTCTGCCTGGCAGCCTGGCACTCCAGCAGACTGTATTTACAGCAACCTCTGGATAAAACGGATCTGGTTACCGCGCAGGATATATACAACTCATCAATCAGCAGGGAGGCAGACGGAGAGAAAGAACGAGGTGTACAGTTCAGTGTGGTGTTTTTATTGCTGCTCCTATATCTTTAATGCACACACACACACACACACACACAGACACACACATCCAGATGTGCTCGGAAGCAACACGCAGGCAGACGTTCCCAAACTTTCCCAAAGGATGTAGGTCCAAAGAGAAGTCAGATGTTTCAGTTTCAATCTCTCTCTCTCTGCCCAGATCAAATACGCGAATCAGCAACCAGATGATGTCACTATCCCACAGCTGTCCCTACCACTCAGAGATATGCACACACACACACACACAAGCGTGCACACACAACGTGCACAAGTGTGTGTGTGCGTGAACAGTTTCACCCAGGTCAAATCTCTCTCCGTCTCCCGCCCTTTAATTCTGTCTTCTTTCAAAACTCTGGGGATCCTGCACGCCGCTCTGAAAGCAATGGTCTGGATCATGTTGCCTCTATGTGTATGTGAGCCACACACACACACACCTACACACGCACCCATACACACGCATACCCAAATGCACACAGACATGCGCTGTATGCTCCAATTCCGGTTGCCGGGAATGGCTCTGGGGTAGGTGGGGAGGCTGTGGGGAAATGAGAGAAAAGTGGGGATTCTTTTACAGCAGCACCATCACAAACAATCAGGGTAAAGAAATATTTTATTCACACAAAACAGGCCACACACATCCCTGTATCCTGAGTGTGGGAGAATAGAGTGGAAATTCAAAAAACATGCAATCCAGACAGAGTATAAAAATTATTATTTTTTTAAATCCAACTATTAGCTAGATGTTTCAGAGTCTTTTTCGTTCAAGAACAACAAAAAATATTTTCACCCGAACAGAACAGACAGTTTACAGGGAATTAATTTCTCGGTTTATGTATAACTCCCTCAGCCGGCCTGCCTGGTCTTCCCTCTCAGCTTCACCCTGTTTCTAATCCATCACCTGTTCCTTGTCAGGTAATCAAGCTCCTCAGTATATAAGCTCCTCATTATCTGTCACTCACTGCCACATTCTTCTGTTCACCCATCTTGCCTCCTGGTTCTCCACTTCTTCCCTCGTCTCTGTCTGTCTTTCCCCGAATCCTGCCTGCTGCTTCCCATTACTTTATGGTTTCTCAGTTCACCCTGTTCCTGTCTGTTCCTCATCCTGATCCTGTTGTGCCTGCTTGTAGAGTTTATGTTTATCGCCATTAAAAAAGTCTTCACATCGCGATCCTCCAGAGTTCCTGCTTGCACTCTGTTCCGATAGCAAACCAGCAATTTATGACAGAATGTCACTTTCAAGAAAAACAATATCTGTTTTTATAGGAATTTTCACATGAAAAATGACATGTCCGACTTTATTTATAAATGTAAAAACCTTCCTGGAATTGTTGATCAACCTTTTTATGTTGGTGTTTTTGCTGATTCGTCTTTTGCAAGAAGCTCCAAGTGTTCAAGATTGAAAGTTTATGTGGAGTTCTCTCCAACCCAAAGCTGTAGATTATTTATTGGATTCAAATCCCACCCAAAGCATTAAATTAGACTCATAATTTAATTTATGTAAAAATTTAAAAATCTTATTTTAAATTTTAACATGCCTTGGATATTAATCATTTTGCTCTGAACTTTACATATTTTGCATAATAATGCTTAAAAGGATTTAATCTTGTTACTAATCCAAAGTAGCATGTAATATACTTAAATGTTCAGAAATATTTATTCCAACAAAAAAAAAATTGTCACATTTGGTTTTGCTTCAACTTTAAACTTTAGTAGATTTTATGTCATAGACCACATGTGTCAAACTCGAGGCCTGGGGGCCAAATCTGACCCGCCGTAACTTTTTATGTGGCCCTCCAGGCTCTAGGAGAACACATAAATAGAACCATGAAGATAACAGTTGTGTACTTAAATATTATTTCATCAATCAAATCAAAGCAGTTTTTTATCTGTATATTGTCAAATTAAATCAGTATGAAAAGATGTTCAGTATTACTACATTTTAAGAAGTTATCATCAAATGCAGAGATGGATATTTATTAATATTTTAACGGTTGGTTAATGGGTTTTAACAATACATTCTGCCTTTGAGGACATTTAAAGGACATTTATGACCTTGATATGGTCTATAATGAAAATGAGTTTGACAAGTCGTTCATAAGTCAACATGAAGTCAAATTCACCTGGATAAATCTGAAAGGTGTGGTGTGAATTTGTGTTTATCCCCCTGAGTCAATATAAAACTACACCACAGATCTGCTGTTCTGCTGGTATCTAGAGGCAGATTTTCTTTTTTCTTATTCATTTCTACAAAGTAGCTGAGCCTTTTCAGGTGTTGCCGCTTATTTCTACTTATATTTGGGCATATGAATATGCTGGCTAAATGGCCACAGTTTTTGTTGGGGGTGGGGGGTTCATTTCTGCCCAGTTGGGACGTCTCTGCTGTATCTAACAACTTTTTTCATCCCAGATCGCCCTGAATTTAACTCTTTCCATCAACTGTGACCAGCTTCAAGTTCTCTGCTGAAGTAAGGCGTAGAATATTTTCACGTTACTGGCTGCAACATGAGACGATGTGAAAGTGGGAGTGAATACTTTTGCAAGGCTCCCTAGATTAGACTAAAAAAGAAAAAGCACAGGTGAAGAACACTTGACTTATACCAAAAGTTGCTTCTATAAACCAGAAACAAAACAAAACAAAAAAAAAAAAAAAAAAAAAAAACCCTAAATAAAAGTTCACTTTAGGTCCTCACTGATGCCACGACGTCCCCAAAGTGCATTTTACTTCACTAATCTCATAAATTAATGAGATACATAGTGGCTTTTTCAAAGGCAACCCCTGAAATAATGTACACTACGTTAGTAGCTACCATGTGTCCCGTTGCTCCTGTAAAATTATTATAGCAGCCAAAATGCCGGGTCACTCCCACAGTGCGAGCTTGTTAGTTGATCTCACAAAACTTTATAGAGTCAGCTTTAAAGTTCTTCCAACATGCTTTTACTTTCTGTTCTGTTCATTACACTTAGAAATACTTTTTCTGCAACTTGCGATGTTTTTTTTTTTTCAAACCTCATACTATTAAAAAAAAACACCTTCCTTTCATTCACTGTTGTTTATAATTAAAACATGCATATCTCCTCAGACAGCGAGAAGCATTACTCAAAGAAAAACAGATTAGAGAGCTTAACATAGCATCAACTACTGTGTAATCCTAATTTAAAGGCTTTATTGTATCAGAGGTTGAGAGCTTCCTGGAAATGAAACATGAGTGCTTTTACTAGAACCGTAAGCAGCTACAGTAAGTGCATGCACTTTGACTCTTGTGTTTAAACATTTTTTTTTTGAATGGAGAACTTTGGGAGAGCTGTTATTTTATATCTGCATTGATTTCATTCAGGGATTTGTGAGTTGTTTTTTTTTTTTTTTCCCCTATCATCTCCCAGAATACACACACACACACACAGAGATACACACTCACTTCAACAGCTCTGGTTTCAAACTAAAGATGCACATTTGACAGTATTTTTTCTTAATGTTTTTTGTAATTTATAAATGGAATAAACTATTCTTTTTTTTAAAAAAAATGCGTAATATATATTTCTATTGTCTTAAAAAACTTTTTTCCAAATTTACTTAGGGATCACAAAAATCTTGAAAAATATGTTTTTTCATTCAAATTCTGGTTACTTAAAATTTATTTATTTTTTTTTTTGTAAGTTGCTGGTCTTCATTGACGGGTCAGAGAGAAGCACATGCTTTTGGTTCCTGCTATGAAAGTCTCATGTGTTCAATTACAGATAATACCCAGCATTCGCATCTACATTACCACAGTTAGAGTGGGATCTAACCTTTTCTGAGACTTTAAAGCAAAGGCAAAAAAAAAAAAAAAAAGAAGAAGCAGTTTGCACGTCTAATTTTCCTCCTGGAACATTTAAAAAGACTTTTACAAGACCACAGAAACGCATTTTTGGTGTAAAACTGATTGGAAAAAAAAAATCTTTTCTGCCTCTCTTTCTGTGCTGCATTCCCAGCATTCAGCTGCATCATGGGGGAAACAGGTCAGAGGTTACAGTGTAGATTTCTGTGTGGGTGTCTTAGTACCCTTTGACCCCCTTCTGACCCGCTGAACAGCAGCCAAACTGGCCGTCCAACTGGGAGTGGGAGAGGATGCACCGGGGGTCAGGGGGAACAATCAAGGAAAAAGCTTTCTCTCCACCATGTTTTCTGCTCTTTCCCTCTATTTTCTCTTACTGAAGCTTCTCGTTTTATCCTCTTGAAACCAGAGTTGCACAAACAATGGCACACATGTGCCATGACCAGTAGAAGCAAAGGTGGGACAAAAATGCTTATTTTTCTAAAGACAGGCGTGTTTTTGGAATTTATGTGCCAGGCTTTTTAAGAGGTTTCCAGGGCCCAATGATCATGAAAGTCACTCAACAGATAAATGACCGTGTAAACATTCAAATCAAGAGAGAGCAAGGAAAGCAATAAAAAGACTTGTTTTTTTCCACCCCAAAACAGCAGGCATGTCTAAACCTCATTGAGCATTAATCGCTCAACGAGGCCTCATTGTTGGAGAAATCGTAACTCATAGGTAAATGTAGAAATCTCGGGTTTTTCCTGGTCCGCTCCCACTAACGCTGTCCCTGAGCCTCGCTTCTCGTTGAAATGTTTGCCTCTGTTCGTGCTTTATCGACAGAACTTGGCCTCTCCAGCAAACTTTGGCTTTTTAAATTCACAAGCCGTAAGTGTTGTTAGAAAACAGAAACGCATCTCCGACTGAAGAGCGTCAAAAGACGTAGACGATTTTCTGAGCGAAGCCAACATTTTAAACACACACACACACGCACGCATACGCATACGCACACACACGCATCCCTGTTCTAGGGCCCCTTTCCTCCCCCCCTCCTTCCCATCCTCCACCTCCTCTCTCATCAAGGGTCATTTGCTCAGTTTCCTCCTGCCTATTCCAGCTTTTTTCTTCTCTTCCTCTGATTGGTCGATTCAGACCAGACTCTGATTGGACCTTCTTTTGCACCCCCCTCTTCCCGAAAACACCTCCCCCTTTTTACTGGAACCTCCTGCTTTGTGTTAGGATGGCCTACCCCCTCTAATTCTCCGCCTCTGTTTTAGATGCTCCACCTTCCTTGAGGTTTGTGGAATAAGTGTGCCGGAGCTCCACCTGGTGGAGGTGATTCTCTTAGATTAGGACATTGTGCTACCCCAGAGGCTTATTATTCAGTTCTACATTTGAAAAAAAAAGCAATATTGTACAAAAATTCTTGTAAAAATGCAATACCTGAGTCTAAAAACAGTAAAATAATGTATTACATGAAAAATGTACAGCAGAAAGGACATATCTGTGTAAATAACAAAAACATTTTTTTATTTCTCTGTCCTTTAGTGCCATCTAGTGTTGTTGCTAAGCAGCAGCACCACCACCTGTACAATAGTGGTAAGAAAGGAAGGTGATGAGGTACCACACACATATAAGAGCATGATTTCATTGTCAGTATCATCCCAATAGCTATCTTAGCCCTGTCAGAGGTTCAAAGGTCAGTCAATCTTTTTCACTCTCACAGCTTCCTTTACTGAACTTATCATTAAACAGTTTTGATTGTGTTGCATACCAAGATTTATGTCAACAGTCGTCAGTCTAACCAAGAACACCAACTGTGAAATCCTGCCAACTGATTCTAGGTGATGCAAAACAAAACAAAACAAAACAAAACAAAAAAATCCCTTGATCCATTTTTTTTTTAAATGCTCTGAGTCCAACTTAAAGTTTTCCAGTCTGTGTGGGGATCTGCGAAGCCCCCAAGAGTGTATGCTCCTGGGAAGAGAACGTTAAGGTGTGGCTGGAACCAACATTTGTTTTATGTGTCATTGTTAAAAGAACACCAAGATCTCACAGATGGTGTGAAAGCCCTGGTGAAAAACAGTTACAGTTTTGCCTGTGGTCCTGTTTATGTTTGGCTACTGTGTTCTGGACCGAAGACTGTTTTATCCAGGATGTTCTATAGCGCCTGGTTCATCACATGAATATTAATGCGGTGCTAAAACCCAGTCTGTTGAACTACAGTAGCCGGTGCTTTTTATGGCCTATAAAGAGCAGCCAGCCATGACCACTGTGTGTTTTTAAGTGTTTAATGTTGAGAGCAATGAGTGCCATTAAATTCATACTCAAGCCAGCAGACTGCTGCATTTGCTTGTTCGAAAGAAAACTGTACTGCTGGCATCGGTTTGTGGACGCCGTCGTAGAAATTAGGAAGTAGTCCCAGCCCCGCTCACAACGTATACAAGACCAAAAAGCAATAATCACATCGTTCAGCTAAGACGTACTGTTTGTTTAATCTGAGGCCCGTAATTGTCCAGCTTCGGCATGAGTAATGTTTGCCTTGTGATAGTCATCATGTGCTTTTATAATGCTGTTGTAGCTCTTAATAATACCAGCGGTGCAGTTGAAAATATTCACCAGTGATTGCTTTTATTGCTTCTCTAATTAAGGCCAGCTGGAGATTTTAAACCGACTGACCTTTGAGTTTTTTAGTTGCCTGATTGTTTAGATAATATACATATCACTGGTTTGCACTTATACATACAATTTAATAATATTTCATCACAAGAAAACAAACGAGGAAAGAGTATTGTCCTCTACTGGGTCATTCATAGGTATAGCCTTTTATTTAGTCCAGACTTCTAGCCCTGCCCTCACTATCGCCCAGAAACAAAGCTCAGATTAGCCTCTGCTAAAGCTTAAATGCTTCCCAAATAATTCATACTTCTCAAACTTTTTCCGCATTACATCTACAGCCTTATATAAAAACAAGCAGACCACAGATCCCAGGTTGGATTCAGGCCTGAACCCTAACTGGACGATTGTAAAGCATCATGTTAGCTAAACCGTTTTGTTGTGACTCTGGCTGAATGACTTTAAACGTGTCAAAACTCATTTTCGTTTTGGGCCATATCAAGATCATGAATGTCCTCTAAGGGGCTGGTTGTGGCAGAAAATGTTAGTAAAACCCCTTAAAAATTGGTAGCACTGGATTTCAGCTATGCAAATAACCACGACCCTTTTCAAATTGTTCTTATAAAACCATTTGACAATTAGCCATGACTTTAGTTGATGTATCACTTAAAATCCCAATAAAATACTAGGAATCCAATGTTTCTCAGTAGACAGGAAAACATTTGTGCTGGTGAATCTTTAATAGTTTTTCTTTCATTCTGTAACCAGTTGCTTTTTTTTTTTTTTTTTTTTTTTTTTTTTTACAGACCACACACGCAGCGCTGTGTGTCTTGTGTCAGCTAATTGTGCCATACGTTCTGACGCTGAGATCCAACAGAAATGGATCTGATCACTGTCTGAACCTTAAGCGGTCAGGAAGGCTTGATGAATGGGTCTCCTCTCCGGCGTGTGCAGGCATGCGAAGTGTTGTGATGATGACCTGGCTGTTGTCTAAGTAAGGGTGAGGATAAAGCGCCACGTAAATCAGCTCGGTGGAGAGGCAACCGCAGACTCCCACATATTATATCAGGTATTTGAGATCTAGTCTGAGAAAGGAACTCTGCGATCGTTGCCAGACTTTAAACAAGCAGCTTAGAGAGACGGGGAGGCAGCAGTGATCGTGGTGAACCTGTTGTCACGTTACTTCTTGGTCTCTCTGGAGTTCGTCTTGGGTTGGTTTGTTTATTCCTCGTAATCTCGAGACAGTTTTCCACGGAGTTTCCAGCAAACCAGAGTAAATGCATCTGTTAAAATGCAAATATGATGAGTTAGGACTGTTCAATTAAAAAAAAAAAAAAAAACTTCCTCCACTACTCCCCTATGTTTTGGTGCATTTATAAGCTTTCCAGGGAATGCTGCCCAGAAACATCCTCAGAGTTTGATGCTGAGTGATTAATTGATGATAATTGTTATTACTGAATTGTAAAAAGAGCAAAAATCTATCTATCTAAATGGTATACTTCATTTTCTCTGCAGGGAAGATTTATCTTGGACAACATCTGCTAAACAAGGGGGTGATAAAAAAAATAAATAATGTTATGAGAATTAAATAGCACTAACTGATTATATTTGCCTTTTGCAGATTTATTTTCTCCGGTTTGCTGGAAACTCCATGGAAATCGGTCACAAGATTACGAGAAGGAAGGTGGAAATAAACAAACTAGCACAAGGCAAACTCCAGAGAAACCAAGAAGTAACGTTTTAGTTCATCGAGTGAGGAGTCAAAACGGACTACAAATGATTCGCTCAGATAAATCTGCTGATTTATAAGTTGCAGAAAATATGATACACCTGTATAGGCAAATAAAGAACATTTTAATGTCTAAACAATGTTATGGGAACGCGAGATTTCCCAATATAGGTAACATTTTTCATTAAACATGGGAATGACGGCTATATTTCTGTCAAGGAAGCATGACATGCGTTAATAACATGTAGAAGCAGGGGGAAGGAGGCCTGAAAGCATGTAGATGGAAAGATGAAAAGGCTGCAGGGGTGGCGAAAGAAGAACATTAAAAACATTGGGAAGAGAGAATTACAGTGGCAGAGAACAAGGTCTTCCAGGGAGTGCTCTATGAGCTCAGCTAAAGAACAAAGGGAGAGGTCTATTGAAGGCCTCTGCTGATAGTGCTCAGGATGAGTGTCCGACACGCGGTCGTAAATCCCAAATCCCACATACTGCGAGCCGGGGCCAGGGTCAGGCAAAGAAAGCACAAAAGAGGCGAGCCGAGAAGCGATGGGAGGTAAACGATGATACGGAAAAGTAAACTGAGACGTAAGCCTTCTCAAGGCTAAGTCTGAATCACTGAAACCAGATGGGACAGAAATTCTTTCCCGCTGAGTTGCCTCAGCCGCGGCGTTGCATGTTCTGCGTGCTCAGACGTGGCAACGTGGGAAACTGCCACGATCAAATTAAAATTCCCATCTCTGGCTGTCGCTGTTGCCTGACAGGGATTCTTCACATTCAGTTTGCTGTTGGTCCAAATGCAAAAAAAATGGCTCATTACTGGCTTCAACTGTAGAGACCTGAGAAATAAAAAAATGTGGTGACGTGAATCAGTCTCATGAGAGAAACACAAGTCATTAATGAATGCATGTTGAATTCAACTCATGTTTTACTATATTGTTTCTAGGCATCTTCCTCTTTTATGTTTCTATTGCCCC
>NW_006800078.1:965684-985730 GCF_000485575.1 Poecilia formosa
ATGTGACGTGGGGTTTTCACAGGGCTTATATGACAGGCGGCAGGTCACTCAGCGGGAAATGAGCCACATGTCCAAACACAGTTCAGAAAGGAACAACAGATTTCAGCATGTTGACAGCAGCGATACTGTCAGCGCTCCTGATGATGGGGGGTCTCGGAGGGGCGGCGGCGTCTGACTTCCACGTCTTCGGGAAATCCTTCCACAACGATGAAACCCTGCGGAGCAGCGTCGACGACAGGCACTCTGTGAGGAAACAGCCGCGCCAGCAGGTAAGAAGCAACCAGTCAACCAATGACTTGTTTCTTTTTTTGTTTTTTTGTTTTTTTTGTTTGTTTTCTTCATCTTATATTCTGGGTCTCCAGATAACCGAGGTCCAGTTGATGCTCTGTGTAACTTCATTTTAGATCTTGTACATCATGAGTGGAAGAAGCCTTTTCTCCAGCTTTGTGAGGGCTAAACTTAAACTTAAGATGTAGTACAAGGCGCAGATTTTCAAATGACAACAAACTGCTTCAATCAAGCAGAAAGAGCCGTTTGATTACAATAAAATAAATATCTGCTTTCAGAGCATAGCGTAGTTACAGCTGTACATCACCTCTTAGAGTAATGATCATCGTCATCAGTCAATTTTGTATCTCAAGACTCTTGTTTTTGAATAATTTTCAGGAGCTCTTTCTCACTTCCTGTTTCAAAATAACTGTTTGTCTAATTCATTTTAAGTTTATTTACATGTGTACTTTGGGTTATTTAGTGTCAATGAAAGCTTAATAAATAACGACTAATTGATCGATTAATTGATCAAGGTCAGATAGCACCAAAAATAAAAACACCAAAACATTTTACTTTTGAAAAATAAACATTAAATGTTTGCTCTTTAGCTTAACTAAAAATAGTAGACGTTGATTTTGCTACTGTCACTTCTTGAAGAACACAGACGAAAAGGCCCGCATTGAAATTCCACTTGACCTGATTAAATGCAACCCTAACACATCCAGGCACCGAGTGGGCTCCGCAGAAGTTTGGATCTGGAGAGCTTCAAGCTGCACGTGACCCCGGCCACCAGCAGGAACAGCCTGCCGACCATCATCAAGCTGTACCCCCCCACGGCCAAACCGCTCCACATGCACGCCAACATGCCGCTGCGCTTCGGCAGGGACAGCAACGACGAGAGGGTGCCCAACTCCAGCCCCAACATGCCCCAGAGGTTCGGGAGGTCCTGGGAGTTGATCCAGATGTGTGGAGAGTGCCGCGAGGCGCGAGATGCCCCCAGCCCGGTGCTGCCTCAGAGATTTGGAAGAGACGCTCCTTACTGGAGCCTCCTCAGGACGCTGGCCAGTGAACACTTGTTGGACGCTGGCTTGCACTGGTATGGAAATGACACAATCTAAAATATCCCTCATCGTAACCACTAACTCTGCTTCCTTTGCTATGATTAAAGTGTCTCAATATCCAACAGGACAGAAGATTTTGACTACAAAACCAGTTCTGAAGAAGATGTAGACACGGACGAAAAGACCTTCAAAGGATAGCCAGATCTTCTATTAAGTTCTGGTCCTTTCATTGAGTGTTTTTATTGTAAAGATGCTTCAAGTTATTATAACAAAGCTTAGATCTGGAGTATTTCCATGTAGATGTTGTCTTCTGAAAATAATGTTCTTCTCTGTACTGAAACTGATCTTATAGAAGAATGAAGTTTACACAAAAAGTAAAAAATAAAGCTTCAAGCAATGAGAATGCAAAATGTTATTGTGTTATTCATCTTAACCCGTCATCATTTCTGTAGAAAAGTCCCCAAATTCTTAGGGATATTCTGGAGAGAAAGCATAAAGTTCATCATAAAGCCCTTTGACTTTTAATTATTTTCTTGAACTGGGTTTAGAGGGGAGTAGATACGTTTTGAGCTTAACGTGGTTCCTTAAAAAACGAGCAAAACTGAACCTGCTCCATCAAGCTGCTGAGGAAGCAGTTGTTGCACTATTTGAACACTAGAGGGTGCAATCTCTAGGTTTAAATCGAAAACCTTCCCTGACTGCTGTGTTATAAAATCATCATGTCACTATTACAACACGAGAGAACAACAGAAACTGCATAATACACTTTATCACACTTAGATTTAGTTTTACAAGACATACAAATTGGAAACATTATTCAGAAAAAAAGCTCAATTATTTCCTTTCAGTCAAGCAGTTGTTTTTCTGATACGAAATGAGAAGTATGGATTTTATTTTATTTTTTATTTTTTTTGTTCTTTTTTTTTGGGCAGGTTGCATCATTCAGATTTTTGCAAGTTACCCAATATTAATCTGAAAGAATAAAAGATACACATGTATTTGTGATAGTGGACCACAGGTTATTTCACATTTTTTCCACAATACACTGGCTTTAAAATACTTTATTAGGGTTTGTATTTCATAGACCACCATATAAGTGTATCAGATAAACAGCTCGGGGTAGTTTGTGTAAGGGTGTCACTTCTTTAAATGTAACAGTTTGTCGAAATTACACACTGAAATATCAAGTGAATATAATAGATCCTTCCTGTGCAATATTTGCTTTATAGCTATTATGATTGACTGCATATTACAAACTGCCATTTATTATGAGGATTATCAAAATTTCCTCATTGGGTTCTCAATTTTTTGTAACCAGTCATCAGAGCTTAATCTGACTCAAACTGTTGTGTAACAAACACTGAGTCAAAGCATTTCAAACATGCAACTGACACACATGGCAAACCAACCCCACCTGTCTTTCAAGGTGGGTGTGACTCAAATATTAGAGCTTATTCAACCCTCACCAACGGACCACGCCCCTCTCTGAAACTTTATTTCATGTACTTTATGGTTCAAGTACAGTTCAATCATAGCAAAACAAGATTTCTGGTCAGCAAGCAATCAAAAGGGAAGGAGTGTGAATTTGAGACAGAAAGGTGACAACATCTACCTGAGGGCGATTTAACACATTCCACTCTGACGGTAGGATTTGCCCCTTCTGATCCTCCTCTGTTCGTTATTCCTTTGCTCTGTGCTGTTCACTTTTTCAGTTCAGCAGCTTTTACGCTCTCGTTCAGCCTCTCTTGTCCGGATACAATTTTTGCTAAAACTCATAAAGTTTAAGGTGCCCAAAAGTTTGTTTATGTGGTAATTTTTCCACTCGCTTCAGCAGACATTTCTTTGCAGTGATGTGGCTGATTGTGTCTCTGCCTGTCTTTACCTCCCATACCTAGCTGCTGGCGATGGGGGACGTTCAGAAAGGTAAGAAGGTGTTTGACCAGAAGTGTTCCCAGTGTCACTCTGTGGAAGAAGGAGGTCGCCATAAGGTGGGGCCAAACCTCTGGGGGCTGTTTGGAAGGAAGACGGGCCAGGCGCCTGGATACTCCTACACTCAGGCCAATATGGAGAAAGGTATGAATCACCACAAAAATGCTCCGAATATTAACATCTATTCAAGAAATGACAAATTAACCAGGTAACTGGATAACAGAGCACAATAATTGACATTGTAAAGTAGATGTATGTGTATTCTACAGCTCTAAAGCGGATGTCATCTCTGTAGTTTAAATCTTGTGAACACAATAAATGGGATTTGAATGCATGCTAGTCCCTTATCATCAAATTCAAAATGGAGGACCATGAATAAATGGTTAGGGTTTGGAGAAATAAGCAAAGTTGGTCAACCTTTACTTGTGGCTGAGCATCTTAAAGCCATTCAAATGTAGTCAGCCTCAAGCCTCAACCTGTTTTATTTGGATTTTATAGAACAGACCAACACAAAGAAGCACCGACATGTGCTGTGCAAAAAATTTTTTAACAAATAAGTTATAAAAGTGCACTTTTGCATTCAGACCCCTTACTCTAATAACTCCACATGAAATCCAGTTAGACCATATCTTGCTTTAAAAGCTTCCTTAAACAGAGTCCATCTTAGCATAATTTCATCTCAGTATAAACTCAGCTGTCCTGTGAAGCCCTCAGAGGTTTACCAGAGAGCATTAGTGAACAAAGAGAACCATAGAAAACGAGGAATACAGCAGAAAAGTCAGCTTTAAGGATCTGACAAAACAAACTGTTTTCTGAAAATAGAAAGAGCATGGCACCACGACACCCGCCAACAGGTGTTGGTCCATTTAAGTGGATGGGCTGAGTGAGATATGAACCCGAGAAGCAGCCAACAGGCCCCTGGTAGCTCTGGAGGAGTTGCCGAGATTCACAACGTAGGTATGAGGATTTGCTAGGTGGTCAACATTGTTGAAAGAAAGTCATAAGAGGCCTGCATAGGACAAAACAAACACAGGAAGAAGGTCATCTGATCAGAACGTCTTAATGCCTACCTCTGTCTCACTTGTGAAACATGGCAGTGACAGTATCATGCTGTGGGGCCGCTTTGATCAGCAGGGACAGTGAAGCTGGTTAAAGTTGCATGGAGCTAATTACTGGATAATAACGGAAGATAACCTGACTGAGGCTGACTTGAGACTGCGGCGATGTTTCATTCTGAACATGAAGCGAAAGCCGCAACGGAACGGTTTGACATCGACACATATTCATGTGTTACAGTGGCCAAATATCTCAAGAAAAATATCAATTAGCTAACCATCATCATTTTTTAAGAAATATGAAAAATAATGCCGTATCTCAAGCGACCTAATGTGGAAAGTTGTTCATTACATCTGCATACTGTTTGCAAGTCTTCGGCAAAACATTTGTTTCAGAAGTGCAAAGGTCAAAGATAACAAATCTGATACGATGACCTCCTGACAATAATCTACCTGATGTTTCTTCTCTTTTTCAATCAATCTGAAAACGCTACTAGTAGCTTTCTCCCTCTACATAATATCCATGTTTCTCTTACTCCTCCTTAAAAGGAGCTGGTTTTCTCCATATAAAGTAGGACAGCAGGTCTGAACATGCAGCTGGCAGTACTGCTGCTCCTCTCTGACTCTCTGTGCTCTATAAACCCATTCCACTGACATTCTGAAGTCCATTAGTGCACACACACTGCATGTGTTTGATTGTTTCTGTCTTGTTTTCCCATTTAGGTATCATCTGGGACGAGGAAACTCTGAACGTCTACCTTGAAAATCCAAAGAAGTACATTCCTGGTACCAAGATGATCTTCAGTGGGATCACAAAGAAGAAAGAAAGAGCAGATATTATTGCCTACTTAAAGGACGCAACCTCCTAATATACTGACACAAACAGCAACACACAGAGGGATTGAAAGAGCTTTAAAGAGTCAAAAATGTACCGTTTCTCTTATTTTTCTACGCCTGTTCATTGTGGAATTAGCCGCTCGATGCACACAGTAACACCTACGCTGAACTTTTATTTGTTCAATTATATTTATCTTGTTTGTTCTTGCTGAAGATGTTGATTGTTCAGTTCTGGTTTAGATTTGTATTTGGCCCCTTTTTGTTTTTGAATGGGTTGAATGGGGAAGATATTTTACTCTTGTTCTCATTTTCTCCTATTTTAAGAACAACAGCTTACAAACAAACGTTTTGATTTTCAATTTACCAGAGCAGATCTTGACAGGTTATGCGTGTACTTGTAATTCAGCAACTGGATCAATAGTAACAAGTCGTGTCACGTTGTTTAATTTTTTTAAGGGGCGTTTTACAATGTCTGAACCAATAAATAAAATTGTTTGTGTCAGATCTCGTATTTTCCTTTTTTTGCTGTGTCTCAGACCTCAGACCAGACGAGGAAGGTAGGGGATTTTTGTTCTTTTTTTTTTTCCCGTTGTTGGTTTTCCTTAGCAGGAGTTTTATATTAGGTGTTCTGGTTGCTTCATGGGAAGTTAAAGCACTGTATTGAAATAATAAGGAGAAGTGGGAGAAATTCATGCAAGAAAAAATTTGATTTTGAGCAGCTGGGTGATTAAAAACCTGGACGGAGAGCATAGTGGATGAATGAAGCAAATTCTGGCGGATTCCACATGTCAGAATTTAAGAGCAAGGAGAATTTAGGTGCAGATTTGCCCTCCGAATTCTGAAAAGATAAACCACTTTTGTGTTCACATTACATGAGGGAAATTCAGTTTAATCAAACTCCTTGTTGTTGTGTGAAAGGATAATAGCACCCTCAGGTGGCTCTTTTCTAAACGACTGAAATATTCATAAGAGGAAAAGGTCAGATTCTCTCTAATATCCCAAACATGAATGAAAATATTGTTAAACCAACACCATCTAACATTCAACATTAGCATTTTCAGGTTTGCTGAAGCTCTGACCTGCCAACACGGGTTTCTCTCTTACATCATCAACATTCAGTTTGTGTTTAATAAAATGAGCTGAATGTTGTTTGTTTGCTTGTTTTTTACTGTTAAAGGCTACAGACCTTTCTTTGTGTTACTGGACATTTACATACACGTAAGTGTGAAAAGTACGTTGCAGTTTTCTCCGTCATTTTGTTGAATTTCTCAGAACAGATTTGAAATGTTCAAAACTGTACTTGTTCAGTCTTCAAATCAACGTCATCTGTGCACATCCAACACACAGTTCATCATTAATTTGAGCAGGTTGAAATGCGTTGGTCAATAATACAAATGATTATGTGCAATTACTTGCCTTTTCCTACATTGTCTTCTGTTTATGTCATCAAAATGTATAAGATGGTTTTCTGTTTAATGATCTCAACCTCTGCAATATTTGGCCATAAATTTGTAATATAGGTCTTTACATGCAAAACGCTTTAAAAAGTTGCCGTAATATGTCAAGCTTTTCTTTCTTCTTAAATCTGTCCTGAGCTGCTAAATTGATCCCAGGTGAATCTTGACTTTTTGCACCGAACACAATAAATGTGTGAAGCATTAGATCAACCAACGATCAACTAGTTTTGTGAAGGAGGAAAAGCAGAGGATGTGACTGTACAGTCTTTACCATATTTGACCACTGGAGGGAGACAAACTTCTTTCCTTAATGCTACTGTTGCAAAATTAATGGGTCGCCTTGCTGAGTTGAAACAATTATTCCAAACAGAGACACAACAATCCTCGATCCGATTGTGAAACAAGTCTCAAGTTTGATAAAACAATCTATTTTTGCTTATCTGCTAACTAGTTGGAATCAGTTGCAAGTTCAATTGTCTTCTAAATATCACAACCTTTTGCTTTGTACAAGCTGTTTTATTCATGTTTTTTGCTTCTTACATCATCAACATCATGGGAAAAGTTACTGAGAGTCAAGCCTTCAAGAACAATGATAACTCGGCTTACCTGAGTTCCACACAGCCTTCACCCAGCAAAATAACTTGATGAGGTCATGCTCCATGACCCCAGTTTGTCCTAAAAAGTAAATGACACAGCAACTCAATTTTTTTTTTTTTACAGATTAAAAAGTAAGTCAAAGCTCAGCTTGTCGTGTTCTAAGAGAGGCGTTTCACTCAAATAAAGAGTGATCTTGAGAACTGGAGAGGCTGGTTTAAGTTATGGCTCCATTGTATGATCATATGATAAAGTGACGATCAGGCGCCAGAAGAGAGTCCTGCTCTGGTGTTTTGATGGGATACAATGAGATGTAAACAGAGATGAGACGGGAGAGAAAGACGGAAGGAGGAGGAGTACACACAACTGCTTTATAATCATGACATAGCATTTTCTTGCCATGCATTGCACTATCTGCACACCTGCTGTTTTAAGTGGGCGTGAGCTACAGCTCTTTTAAAGCAAATTTAAGCCCCCTCCCTTTCCCTCTTTAACATTTTCATTCAGATGCTTTGAGGTTCAAATACGAGGAAACGCTGAACTCTGAAGGAGCGTGAGTTTGAGACAGAAGGCGCCAACTCTTGCCTGAAGCTTTAGGGAAACAATCCCATCTGAAGGTAAGGATTTCCCTCACAGTAGCTCTATAAGGCATGTTTTTATATTCAAGATATTTCAAGGTTAGCAGCTTTTGCTCATCACCTCGACATATCAGCCTGCTGTAGGTTTGACAACATTCTTAGAGAGACTAAAAGAAGTCTTGGTGTGTCCAAACGTTTCGTGAAAATTGTGTTTTTCCTCCCGCCTCAAGGCATGCCTTTGCGGCAGTGTGGCTGATTGTGTCTCCTGCTGTCATTTCCTCCCCGTCCAGCCTGCTGACCATGGGGGACGTCGAGAAAGGGAAGAAGGTGTTTATGCAGAAATGCTCCCAGTGTCACACTGTGGAAAAAGGAGGCCGCCACATGCAGGGACCAAATCTCGGGGGGATGTTTGGACGGAAGACGGGGCAGGCTCCTGGGTTCACCTACACTCAGGCCAACATTGATAAAGGTGCACGTTTTAGAAGTATTAGAAACCAATCAGGTTGTTTGTTCAAAGTTGGATGACAAAGGAACAAAGATATATATATAAAATATCATTTTTCCTTTTTCTGCTAACAAGGGAACGTTGATAATAACACCACCGGGTAATGAAACGTGGATTTCCAAATCAGAAATTCACAAGCAGAGTTTTTAAAAAGGACACTAAAGGGGGGAAAAACCCCATCTAATTCTGCTTTGTGTGTAATTTGGTTGATAAGACCAGAAGCGGAAGTGATGCTGAAGCAGACAGTGATAATGATCACAATTTCAACTTTCTGGTACAAATCTTATTGTATTTCCATTATTTTCATTAGTTTTTTGGTCTGTTTGGACTCCCTTCACCTTAGTCGTCTCCCTTGAAATGAATTACGTCAGTATTCTACTTTTATAACCTTCCCCGAAAATTGACACCGCATTGTGTCTGTGATTGCAGTCAGCTTACCTGAACAACTTTTCTTTTTCTGGGGCAATGTGTGCAGGGGAGCTTTGTTGTGGGAGGGCTCGTTTAATCTCGATGATAAACGGATTACAATAAAACTACCAAACAAACAGAAAAACTGAGCAAGACGGAGGTGTCTGGCTAGCAGCTTTAAAGGATATCCAAAAGATTGTGTTTTTTTTTGTTGTTTTTTTGTTTTTTTTTTAAGGGGATTTTACTGACAATCTCGCAATGGCATATCAAAACCATAAAGCCATAAAAGAATTTGAAGAGTTTTATTACAGTGTGGTTCAATCAAAACTGAGAGTCAGTTTGATATTTAAAGTGATGCAATATATCATTAGTGCGTTGGCACAGTTATAGAGATGAGCACTACAAGATTACTGATCTAAAATTTGATCTATATTTAAATACACCAAAGCCCATTGTCTGTGGCCTGTTCTTTGCAATGATCTAATGATTTACTATAGTATAACTTTACGTCACACGACTTTTTGTTCATCTCAGCCAAGAGGAGGGTTTTTTGGTTGTTGTGAGGAAAGGAAGCTTGTTTTCTTGACATGGCAGTGAGAACAGCAGGTCTGGACAGGCCGGCCGGGGTTTGCGATACTTTTCATTTCTGACTCTGAGCTACGCTCCGACAGCAGGACATAAAAACCTTACAACTGTCACCACACATCTAAGGCGGCAGACAGTTTTTTTTTTGTTTTTTTTTATGAGGCCACCTTTATTAAAGGTTCCTGTGATGGCGATAAGCATTTCAAATGTACACTTTTCATACAGGTGTCATATGGGGCGAGGAAACGCTGAACATCTACCTCGAAAACCCAAAGAAATACATTCCAGGTACGAAGATGATCTTCAATGGCATCAAAAAGAAAAAGGAGAGAGAAGACCTTATCGCCTACTTGAAGGATGCGACAGCCTAATACGCTGATGACCCGTACAAGTGCAGTGTTCGCCTTGACGAAATAAACGTTTTGCCTATGAACAATAGTTACATGTTTTGTCCGTGACCTGCTCTTGAAAAGTTGGGTGTCAAAACTTTTAAAAACCGCTGACTCACCATGCTGTTAGCAGTTTCGTGGAACTGCCTGTTTTTAATGGCCGTGAGTCACACCGCCTGCAGTTTGCAACTATTCCAGAAAGCAAAAGTTTTACTGCCACACGCACAAGAGCTGCATTTTTATGCTATGCTCTTATTTTGCATTTTTTGCCTAACTTTATTTTTTGACCTACATGTTTCACACTGTGATCCTTTTTCACGTTGCATCAATGGAAAAGGTTGGTTTTATTGTTAGTTGATGTTTGAGGCTATAGTGTCATACAGGCTTGTGTTTTTGTAGACAAAAACTTTGTCTTTTTCACACAGTCATTGTTTTGAGGACAGGAAGCTCAACCGAATGTGTTGCGTAGGCACATTTTTATATGTAATTTAGCAGGTCGCAGAAATAACCTTGTAAAGAGGTGATAATTGCAATTACATTCTGATTTTCTTCAGATTTAACATAATCAGCTATATCATTTTTTTCTATTTCTCCTCAACATACCTTTCAGGGTTTTTTTGTGGAAAACTCTCAAATAAATGATTTTATTGCAGATACAGTAGGAGAACGATAGAAATACCCAATTTTCAGCATGAGTACATTTCTTTATCGAGGAATGTAACTCTGTCAACAAGTAATTGTTTTAACAAAACCACAAGCAACACAATTATTGCATTAATATAATAAAGTTGACAGTTGACAAGAATTTACCCCAAACAAAACAAATCACAAAAAAACTGAGGAAAAGTCTTATGTCCCAGACACCTTGTAGGGAAACAAGGATTTCTAATGAGGGACTCAAACAGGAGTATGGAGAAAATGGAGATGGCATCAACAGCGAGTACATTGCTTTCAACCATTTTTAAACAATGTTTTTCTCTTATATATTTCAAAACGCATAGCACATGTTTTGCATTAATCGCCATTGTTGGTCAAATGCATTGGAAAAAACTCAAGATCCAACACTTCCCAATCCTAAAAGAGGTCCTGTCTCCTCAGCTTCTGGAACCTCCACCATACATGAACATGCTATTGGAGTGAGACGCGTGTGTTGCTCTGAATAGGTCGGAAAATGTCCCGCCTAAATGTGCATGTATCTAAAATGTTTAAAACAGCTATAACTGTGACAAACAAGGCTGAACAAGGCACACATTCACCACTGTGGAGTCTTATGAAATGAATATGTATGTTTTTAACATGCAATATTCAAAATCATAATTTGTGATCTGCAAGTGTTTTTGTTTCATATCTACCTTAGGAGAAACTGAAATATTTATTTATTTATTTATTTGGTCCATTTTGGCCCTCAGTAGGAGTTTGCTCCTCGTGTTTGAAGCGTTGCATGTAAATATAGATTTTATGTCTTACTCTAAAATACCCAGCAGAGGGCGCCATTATTCTAATAAGAGGCCGTTAAAGCGCAACAAATCGCGCCAGACCAGCGTGCAGACGCTCCTTAGAAGTGTCAGATCCGTCCTGGCGAATCTGAAGTCGATCCGGATGGCACAACAGATACATCAGATCCAGTCGATCCGGCGGGACTGAGGCACCGTTGCTCTGTGCTTTCTGCTGGGCATTTCAGTGCCAGAAGGAGGAAGAGGAGGAGGAGGAGGAGGATGAAGAGGGGCTTAAAAAAACTGCATTCCTTTAAAAATTGTGTTATTCACCGGCAGATGGAAGGAGGAGGTCGATAAGTAGGATCCGATTGATCAGGGTTGCAAATTTTTGCACGGTGAATGTCAGCGAAGCCTCCTCTGCCCAGCGCGCTTCATTTCTTCTAGGCGAGAGGAGCGTCAGACAGCGTGTCTGCAGGTGCCACACAATCAGATTCAAGTGCAAGGTAGGAGAGAGCCTGTTGATGCCACTTTTCTAATGTTGGTTCATCTACATTAGATGAACCGAGACCTGCTTTGTATCGCTTATACAAAGCAGGGCAACATTAAACTGGGGGATCATCCCGATTAATAACATCCCTGCACTGATCAACAGTGCTGAAATAAGTGTTCACTCTAACAAACTGTGTTTGAATGGACCCATTACAGTCTTACTACAGTTGCATGACTTATGTGTCTGTACTGTATGCTAGTGATACACCCCCTCTTCCTTCTCTAGTCTAATTCTGGCACAGAGGGCGTATGTGCACGGCTGGAATTACAGCGGTGGCTGCATCTGCTGCAGTGAGGGGCTTCAACAAGTTTATAGAGCAGCACTGACAGCCCACAGAGGGTGGGTTAGGTTGGGTGGGGCTGGGGACTCTGAAGGGAGGAAAAAGGAAAAGTGACAGCTGCCAGGGGACTGCAGGATTAGCGCGTGTGCTTAGGAGAGCTTGTGTTGTGTTCATTTCAGGGACGGCAAACAGGCAGCATGGAGCTGATGAAAATTGCATTGTCCCTTCCCATTCTTCTGTGTCCCGCTTGGGCCTTATCCCATCACTCCTACCTGGACGGCATCTTGTCGCCTCACTCAGGTAAGGTATCAAGCTATGAGCCTGTGCTGCAGAACGGAAACAGGCCCAGATGTGATGTAACGGTAGACCGTGTAACATGAGTGTTTCGCCGCAGCGATGCAGAGGGGCGTCCTCCCAGCCCTCAGGTTCCTGGATGAGGCGTTGAGGTTTGACCCCTGTTGTCTCATGTCGCCTCCTCCACCGCCGCTCTTCCCTCCTCCTCCTCGGCTTTGGAAAAGGGGCACACCTGTAAGTTTGTGTACCGCACCCTCTCTCCGTCCTGTGCTTCCATTCCCTCTGATGGCCACTCATTGAGGAGCTGTTGTTTTTATTTATGTGCTAACACGATTGGTGAAATGAAGGACGCACTGAGCTTATTGGAACCAACCATTTTCGGAGGTGAAGGGCCGGATAATACACATGTAACCCCAGAGTGTTCACCAGGACCCCCAGGACCTCCAGGACCCCAGGTAAGGACTCACGTCAACATATTACATTTACAGTGCTTTGAAAACATATTTGTGTCTTTTGAACTCTTTCCAATGTAGCCACAAACTTCAATGTATTTCTGAAGATACTAGGGGTTCACTGATTGATCAGCCCTGAATTCTTTAGCTTTTGGTGGTCAGCCGATTCTCAAATATCAAAGTGATCTTATCCATGGATCTTGCACTGATCTCCACAAAAGATCTGGAAGTCTCTGCCTTAAGAGAGGGCTAAGTTGACAGACCCGCCCACCGGGTCACATGTAAACATTTCATTTATGTTTGAGAGCACTACCTCATGCGCAGGTAAAAAGTTTGTGCCATGTGCATTGTTCAGTATTTTTTAGTAAAATAAGACTGGGACATTAAAGGTGTATTGTAACCTTATAACACCTGACAGTGTCAGTCATTTACAAAAAAAAAAAAAAAAAAATCAGTATCAGTATCAGTCTAAATCAGAATAGGCAGGTTAGGCTCTTTAAAGATTGACCAGAAAACTGCAATCGGTGCACTTTTGGAAAAAAAACAAAAAAAACAACAACATATCACCACAACTTGATGCTGGTTCCTCCATGTGTCACCACAAGGATGGTGTAGTGAGAGGTGTTAATTTGTAGGGCAAAAAGTTTCAACTTTGGTTTCTTGTGACCACAACACTTTCTTCCACATGTCCAGATCAGGTGGATGCCCATATCTTTGTTGGTTTGCAGCTGTGCCGATCCAGTTCTTGGGATAAAGGTTGAAACTTAGCCCTACCCTTAGCTTCTCCACAATGTTATCCTTAAGTGTATTCTGTCTACTAACTGTATAACTTCTGAACTGTAATTTCCTGCATTCATAATTTGTGGTATCAGAAACATAGTGCTGTCGGCATCATGTTGATGGGATGCTTTTTTTGGGGCAAAATATAGAAAGGGTCAAAGGGTGTAAAATGGCTTTGCCGGGCCCTGTGCATTAGCTTTTGATTAAATCATGTTGCATTGGATAGCTACGGACATTTAAGGCAGTAGATGGAAATATTGTTAAGCAAGCATAGACGGGAATTTCGATAACCTTGTTACTATTGATCACGCTGCAAATGTATTGTCCTCAGTATAGGTCACACAAGCTGGATAAAAATGTTGTATGTCATTTTTCAGGGTGAAATTGGATTGCCTGGTATAAGGGGACCAAAAGGGAGAAAGGTGTGTGTTCTCCTTGAGAATTATGCCTCTAATTCAGTTTTCCGCCGAAGGAATTTGTCCTTGCGTTCACCTGCGCTCTAATGACATCTCTTCTTCTTCTTCTTCTTCTTCTTCTTCCATTTGTCGTCCTCCAGGGAGAAATTGGACGTCCGGGGGCAAGGGTGAGCAGCTTCTCTCTTGCACGCATTCCTTCATACCCCTCTCTATCCTCCTCCAAGCATTCCCTCTCTATAATCCGATTTGTTTATCAATATCCCCGGAATTCTCCTCCCATTACTAAATGGGTCACGCAACATTAGTCTCAGCTTTGAAGCTTGATCTCCTGGGGCATCCTTCAGTACCCTGCTCATTTTCCCTTACTCTCCGGCTCTCCTTGGCTTGGTCCCATTCACCTCCACGACTGAACCCAAGTCCTGCTGATCAAGCCCCTCTGCCAGCACTCTGCTTGTGCGTTTTAATCTTCCTAAGTGCTTTTGCTTTCCATGATAAATCACACAGCAGGTCCACCGTGCCTCTAGACGCCGCAGCCTTACACACAGCCCGCCGAACGAAAGCGCGGGGCTGCGGCTCTGGAATGCAGTTCAGGTGTAAACAAGATGTGAGGATGCGTCTCTTCATTTAGGTAGCGGAGAGCTGCAGAGTGGGACTAATTAGGGCTTTATTTCTGTTCCTCATTAAGGTTTTGCATCCTGCCTTTCTTTCTTCATATGTCTCTGCTTCAGATTTAGTCGAGTATAGCGTGAAGACTGCACTCTTCCCCTGTAAAATATACATGGGAAGATGTAAGCTTTTTTTTTTTATCTCCAATACTCCGTTTTGTTATGTTCCAACCACAAACTGTGATGTATTCAGATTTTTATTTTTTATTATTTTTTTTGGTAGGCCTTTGCGAGGTTGCTGTGTAAGGGAGGGAAAATAATGCATGTTTTTTTTTTTTGTTTTGTTTTGTTTTGTTTTCTAAATACAAGTCTGAACAGATTTCTTCCAGATTTTCCCGCATCTAGCTCCACCCTATCTTCTCCCCAGTTCTGGCCAACGTCTTTGTTTTTGCTGCAGAAAAGCATGCTGCATGATTCTGCCACAGTGTATCATGGTAGAGATGTTGTTTTTGGTTATAATATGACAAGAAATAATGAAAAAAAAATATATATATGCATCAGTATTTCTAATAGGCACTTGTTTTTTTTTTCCTGCAGGGCCGTCCTGGTGCTCCCGGTCCTCCAGGAACACCAGGATTTCCAGGATTTCCTGGTCCACAAGGACCCAAAGTAAGTGCCATAAGTTACAAATATATCACTATGTACTGTGGTACACCTATCTACAATGGCACACTGGAGAAATATGTCTCATAGACATCTGCATATTGGGAATGATTGATTTATTTTATTGGTTATAAGGGAGAAAAGGGAGACCCGGGACTCATGGGTTTACCAGGGCTGCGAGGTCCGCCGGGAACAAAGGTCAGAGAAATGTTTCCATCATGAAAACAGCCAGGTAGATTCAAGGTCAACCTTAACATTCTCTGCTTGTCTTTCCAGGGTTTACCTGGTTACAAAGGTGACAAGGTGAGCTTAGAGACAGACATTCTTCCTACCAAACCGTAACTGTTCCCAAAAGAAGTTGGAAATGTGAAAACAACCAATAATGTCTCACCAAATTGGGGGGGGAGGGGTGATCCTCCTGACAGTGGAGTAATTTACAGCCTACCTAGTTACATTTATGTAACAGAATAATATCAACGACTGACCCGCTGATGGAAAAAGTTCCAGCAAATGCTTGCTGCTTTCTGTTTTTAATTGAATTTTGACACATTTCAATCTTTTGTTTTCGACAAGGGCGACCGAGGCGACCGCGGCTCTGCAGGACCAAAAGGGGACAAGGTCTGTTTGTTTACACTGCAGGTCCTGAAGTCGCCTGGGAACTGTTGTGTCTTTGCATTTAGTTCTTCTGTTTGGTTCTATGATAATCTGCTCATACTGCGTTCCAGTGGACCTAAAGATCGACAATATAAGCATCTTCTCCAATTAGCTAAAAGTTCCAAGTAAAGAAAGTCTGATGCACGACAGTTGATTTAAATTGCTGTAGTAATACTTATTTTTTATCACTACATTAGTTTAACCATATGTTGTTGTTTTTTTTTCTTTTTTTGCCTATTCTTTTCTGTCCAGGGTTCAATTGGTTTGCCTGGGATGCTCGGGCAGAAGGTATTGGATAAACTGTCAGGAATTTTCACATTAAAAATTAGTCGGAAACCTGACCTATGCTCTTCTCTCAGGGTGAGGCGGGCCCAAAGGGAGAGCCGGGTGTTTCTGGGAAGAGAGGACCAACTGGGAGACCAGGGAAAAGAGGCAAACAGGTAAAGAAATCCTGTACTGTTTGTGTGACTAAAATTGTACATGATAAAAGTGACAGTTCTCTGCGTTTGTGTTTACATTTGGCCTGCTGTTGTTTGTGCAACAGGGTGTCAAAGGACATTCAGGGGCCCCAGGTGTCATGGGACCCCCAGGACCTGCAGGTCCCAATGGCCTTCCTGGCCCACCTGGGCCTCCAGCATCAGGTACTGTGACCACCTCTCACACACACACACAACACACACCTGTTTTCACCTTTATATATTATTTTGACCCCTGTATTCATTATCCATGCACCCTTTTTGCAGGTCTCTACTTGGTGGGGGAGAAAGGAGAGAAGGGCCTCCCTGGACCACCAGGTCACTGTGACTGCGATACTGTAATTGGATCAAATAATGCCCCCTTTGGAAACTACTACACGACGCGACGAGGCGTCAACAAACTCACTGCTGTGAGACTCTGGGTGATGACGGTGCAAACTGAAATCGTGTCATCAGTGTGGCCATTAAGTTTGTGAGTGTTCTCCGGTTCTTTATGCAGATATTTGTGGTGAACAGCGAGGAGGAGATGGGCCGCCTTCATGTTGAAAACGCCATCGTACTAAGGAAAGATAAGCGGATGCTTTACTATAAGGATAAAGACGGCTGGAGCCCCATACAGGTAATTAGAGTCAAAGGTGTACTTGTCTTGCAAAAAAAAAAAAAGAAGGGAATAACGCAGAACAGCACAGATTGGATATGAATGCTGAACTTTGACTGGGCCATGGTGACACATATAACAGTTTTACTGTTTTACTTTGATTCCATGGCATGCTGAGGGTAAAAATGGCTCTTTGGACTGTAAAGGCTGCAGACCCCTTGTGGTCTAGCACATGAAATCTCAATCAAATGCAATGTGGACAGTGGTAATATATCTGAAAAGCACCGTGCATTCGAACATTCAGCTTGAAAGCAGAATATGCTTAGTCTCTAAAATGATCTTGTGTAAGCATTCTTCTAGTCTGCATAGCAACACCTGGTTGCCGTTCATATTTTCTGTCCCTGCAGCCCTTTCAGCCATTCCAGTCCACGGAGACCGTCCCAGACAGAGTAGGTGTGTGTGGGGACGGGAAGGTGCAGATCCAGCACGGGGAAGAGTGCGACGACGGAAACCAGATCGTCACAGACGCTTGTCTCAGTAAGTAAAACGCACAGACTGTATCCTCAGTTTCATTTCAGTTAATTATGCACCAGGTTTACTATAAACAAGTCTAGATTTTTGCCACAGGAAAAATAAAAGTATGCTGCAGAGCAAAGCCACAGCATGCCACTGGATCCTGTGCTCATGTGGCACAGTCTAAAAGACTTTCCTTGATCTTTTATTAATCCCTCACCCTTCCCTCTCCCTGCCAGCCTCTCACTACGCTCTGCCTCTATCCAATTAAATTAGCAGGAAAATGCTTTGCTGGCATCACCGAACACGGGTCGCTGTGCCAAAGAAATTAGTAACGTCTTCTTTCTCCCGCTCCGTTGCGTTCTCACATTTTCTCTTATCCCGCACCCCCTGCAGACTGTAAGTGGGCCTACTGTGGAGATGGATACCGACATGAGGGTATAGAAGAGTGCGATGGGAAAGATTTTGGTTACCAGACCTGCAAATCCTATCTTCCCGGGTACGCTAACTGATTCTTAGAGCATGCACAAAAGTGTTTTACTGGATTTTTTTAATTTTTTTTTTTTTATTACAGCAACTTTCATTACAGATTTTAAGATAATTCAATAAAAGGAAGCTGTTTTTAAATATGGTACCTCTCTAAACAATTCATACACCTTGAATTTTCTTTCCAGTCGTGCCACGGTACGATCACAAACTCCGATGTATTTTATTGGAGTTTTCTGACATAGTCCAACACAAAGTGGTGCACAATTGTGGCGTGAATCAAAAAAAAGGTAGTGGCAGCATAATGCTGTGGGGCTGATTTTTCTTAGCATGGACCTCTCAGTCTGTTTAAGCTAATGGGAAGACGAATGAAGCTACATATAGAGCCAAGTCAAGAGATAACTACAAAATGAGGACCCAAGAAAAATTTGAGGATTGTGAGAGAGTTGAAATATTTTAATACATCACTGATTGTAAAGTGCAACATTTTGTAAACGTGAAATATTGTTAAATTATTATTATTTTTTTTTAAACTGAGCTGCAGAGGTAGACATATTTTCATGCATTTTTATCGGGACTCCCCGACTTCTTTAAGCTAGCCCCGCTTTCATATTCATGTTAGCAAACGGCACATTTCATTCATTTTTAACCACTCTCTATGCTTCTGCAGGTCCTTTGGGCAGCTTAAATGCACCGAGTCCTGCCTCATTGATTCTACTGGCTGCAAGTACTTCACCTGAATACAGAAGGCCTCCCTGAATGCAGAAATCGTACTTCAGTACTTCCTCTGGAGTATCAAAGCTTTGAAACAAACAAGTGATGCACTGAAAGACTGCACTAAAGCGAAGCTGATGTGCCTGCTCCGAGGCATGAAAAGTCATGGAAGAATGTTTTTTTTTTCTGTCACATCAACTGTAGTACCCTCCACACCTTGAGGTTTGGCTTGAACGTGCCTCCGAGAACAGCTCCACGGGCTGCAGCACTGTTATAAAATCATTAGTGATGGTGGGAAACATTCTAAGGATGTAATAATCATACCATGTCAAATACTTACACTGTTTAAGACGTGCTGACTGTTAATGCAGAAATAAGCTATGTGCTCTTTCCCACAAGACGTTAAAAAAGGGTTGTATCGTATTGCAGTATGCAAACCTAAGGCGCCTGAATGTTCTTACTCCTGTGCAATGTATAACAAAACACGTGTTTATTAAGTGCAATGTCGTGATATTGCATGCAAATGTGTATAAGCGCACAGAAGACTGCTTTATCTGTTCAGCCCTGTAGCCATATTGTGTCCCCTCTAGCAGAGAAATTGCAAACAATCCGACAGGAAAACACGAATGTCCTTTAGCAAAAACATAGTAATGACATACGGTTACCGAAGCAGCATGATGTATGAATGTAAGTGTACATTTGATAAGACAATAACACCAATAAAGACTTGATCTTCATGTCGGGGGCTTGTGTGGAAAGCAGCCAAGCAGAAGAAAAAGATCTGCAGCAGCTTCCTAAAGATATTCCTGTAAATATTCCTGCACTTGTTGCTTTTCTCGTTCAAAGGAAGGATCTCTGCAGCACAGGAACACAGTCCTGTTCCTCACCGGCAACAAACATAAAGTCCAATGATTTATTCTGCAACTATTGTATTGAGAATATTTAAATGGAGCGAAAAAATAATGCTCTTTACCATTTTGTTCAAATGTCTGTTATCCTGGTTATATTAAAGAAAGTGATTATTAAATAAATATTAATGATGTTAAGAATAACAACAGATATGTGAGAAGGTAAAAGCGTCACCCCAAACCACTTCATTGGTATTATTTCATGCAAACATTTTGCTGTTTCTGTGCTTACAGTTCCATTCATAGATGTCTCACCTGCATTAGCTATGAAAAGCCCAAATGTAAATAATCATGATCTCACTTCCTTCTTTTTTATTTTGCTTGGTCCAGACTCTGTCTCTTTATTCACAACTTTTGAGGTGCTAAAAGATTTCTCTTTCTTTTCTCTTTAGCACAGGCCTGGTGAAGATGGATAAATGGGTGTATTTTTGTTCCTGTCATATTTGATATGTATAGCATTTTTATAGCAACTGAAGGTAACATAGTTACGCTATATGCTTTAAAATGGCACACAGAACGTTGCCCCGTTCTGGAAAACACAGAACGTTGCCCC
>NW_006800078.1:985740-1033730 GCF_000485575.1 Poecilia formosa
AACGTTGCCCCGTTCTGGAAAACACAGAACGTTGCCCCGTTCTGGAAAACACAGAACGTTGCCCCGTTCTGGAAAACACAGAACGTTGCCCCGTTCTGGAAAACACAGAACGTTGCCCCGTTCTGGAAAACACAGAACGTTGCCCCTGTAATCTTGCAGTCATGAAAAAAAACAAGATAAATCACCTACATTGCTGTGTGCTTTCAGGACAAGATAAAGTAACAAATGTGGCATGACTTATTTTACTTTAGAGTTTAGAAATGTGAATAACTAGTGAAAGTACAGGGAAACAATCAACAATCACGGGAAACAATCAACAATCACATACTGCAGGAGAAAAACTTTCTTTTTAGTTAAAAAGATTAAATATTAGCTTTAGGGTGATACAACTCTTGGAGGTTGAAGGGAAATGTGAGGTTAATAATTATCTATTTTTATTTATTTTTTTGCTAAATTAATTTGACCAATGAAACTTCACCAATTGAGCACACGCCTCTCTGTGTGAGATGCTTCAAAACACGATAAGAGGCAGATGACTTCATAACATCCATCAGTGAAGTTCAGGAAGCCATCAACACCAAGCTACATTTTTTGTCTTCTAACTCCAACATGTCGTTGCTCTTCTTGTTGGGCCTGGCTCTGGTTGCCATGTCTCCCTCGAACGGGGGTGAACTTGTGCTAGAGAGAAACAGTTGTCCAGAGTTCTGGTACAGCTTCAACGGCCGCTGCTACAAGTACATCGCCACAAAGATGACCTGGGCTGATGCGGAGCTCTACTGTCGGTCCGTGGACAGCAACCTGGTGTCCATCCACAGTCTGGAGGAACACAACTTTGTCAATGCCATGATCAAGAGCTATGATCCTACTCAGGCCTTCACCTGGATTGGACTCAGCGATCTCCACAAGGAAGGATCCTGGATGTGGTCAGATGGGTCCAAAATGGATTTTCTCCTTTGGGACGAAGGACAACCAGATAATGCAGGAGAAAATGAAAACTGTGGACACACCAACATGTACACGCACTATAAGTGGAATGACTATGTGTGCTCACTGACATTCTCTTTCGTCTGTAAAAAGCACTGCGCTTGTTGGCAGAGGCAGGAAAAATCATCTGAATCTGCTGTCCAATTTAACTTGTCATGAAATAAATCTCTATAATTAATTTAAAAAAAAAGAAAACTGATGTCATCTTTGTGAATGATTATTTAATACTGTTTGTAACTAAACGTTACTACATTTTTCTGTGATGTAGTACATCTCAAGTATTAGATCGGATTAAAACCTAATCAAGAAAATAAAAAAAATAAACAAGATTAATCTTTTGGAACTGAAATTTGTGGCACTGGATGTGTTTTAATAACTTATATTTTTTTATTCCCATCCATCCACATTTTCTTACAATTATTTTTTCCAACCTCTTTGGACATTTTTAAAGCAGCAATTTATGTATAGTTGACATTTTTGTGAAGAAATATAAGTTGTGTGAGGGAAATTCAGCAGAAAGTTACACAACATCCATTCGGTCCAGAGACAAAGTCTGAACAAACAGTGCATGTTGTACTGTAAACAGTACATGTACCAATAAAGTACATGTTGTTGATTTAGGTGACCTCATTGTTTTCAACAGTCAGAAGCATGCATTTTAAATTGACAAGCTATTAATGTGAATATTCCCAAACGCACTTTCTTGACTTAAAGTGCCACAAATATGGAAATAGTTTATAATTTAACTGTCCTGAGGTGAATTCATTTGAAAGTTTAAAGCAACTTCAAGTGTAACAAATGAGGTTGGACAAGGACCCAAGAATAATTTGAGGATGGTGAGGGGAGGTGAAATATCTTTTTAAGTCACTCACTGAGAACTACGTCATTTCATATGTGGAAAAAAAAATGCTTTTGCAAAAAATTTTACTTATAAAAAAGGAAAATAAAACATAAAACTGAGCCACAAATGAGTAAATGGACATATTTTCATGAATTTTAACCCCAACTTTGATTTTTTCTTTTTCTTTTAAGCTAACTATCTCCTTGCTTCACGCTCATGTTAACAGAACTACTTTAAACAGGAAATTGTACTTTTGTCCACGTGCTCAGATCTATAAAAAAGTCACGGATTTTGCTGTTGTTCTTGAGGCAACTATAACATAGCAGAAATAAAGTAGTAACACTTTTGGATCTGCCCTAAAGTATGAATGAAGAAAGAAGTGTAAATGTAAATAAACTTAGTAATAACGCTTGTCTGCAGATTAGAATCAGATGAAGGCTTGTGGGCGGGGCTTTTGTGGAAAGCAGCCAATCAGAGGAACGATTCCTGCAGCAACTTGTTCACTGAAGCGTCACTCACTGCCACGTAGAGGAGAAGCTGCTGCTGCTGCTGCTCCTGCTGCTGCTTCTTTTTGTTTTCTGCTTAAACTTGCCTGAAGTTGGGTGTGTGGGCATGTTCCTGATAGTGCTGAGCCTCCTCGGCTCCTCCATGCTGGCCTCCGTCCGAGGCGGGAAGCTGCCCGAAGCCGAGGTGGACATAGAGGTTCTGCAAAGGCCCTTCATCTGTCACCGAAGGTCCAAGTACGGAGACATGCTGCTGGTGCATCATGACGGATACTTTGAGAACGGGACCATGTTTTACTCCAGGTACAAAGTGTTTCCATGGCTCACACGCCTTGTTTATTAAAGAATTTGAAACATAATAAGTTGGAGGGGGAAAAAAAAAAGTCTTCATGTTTTTGTTCCTGGTGGATTATGCATTGGTCTGGCATGTTGTGTAACAGAAGTTGTAACACTGATCCTTCTCTTCTGTGGCAGTAAAAAAAAAAAAGTTTTCGTCAATCATAAAACGGGAAAAAAAAACTGCTTAATTGTTTGTGCGCAATACTCTCTATTTGTTGACATTACGTGATTAAAATCTTACCAGAACTGATACTTTTGCAGAAGTAGGGGGTTAATATTGCATAAAGGAAAAGATACAGCAAGTCCAGTCTACTGCACTTTAAAGTTTGGATTAGATTTCAGAGATGGTGCTTGTATGGACCCGGCTGGCTGAAAGGAGGCTGCTACATTTTACCTTCTCTTACAGGATGAGAGAGATAAATGTGACTGCTTGGAAGTTTTAACGACTACAATAACAAAAGGCAGTTTCGCTACTTTAGCCATTACTCATTAATCAACCAGGTGATCAGCTTGTCTCATAAATTGCAGAAGGTATAATATGAGGTGCAATAATCATTCAAATTAGAAAGCATTAATTGTTATATATTTTTCTCAAACGTGTGCATTAAAATCGATAAGAAAAATGTTACATCATCATTGTTACAGCTTTATGAGTGAATATATTGTATTATTTTAGCAGCAGGAAAAATAATTGTCTTTCAGCCACCGTATCATGCTATGCATTTTAAAGGTTCAAATTAATTATGGCAGGTATAAGCCTGGCGGGCCACCAGGCTCTACTTGTGCCCCCACCAGGCTAAGCATTACTTATTTATTTAAAATTGTTTAAAAATGTTTACATTTTTAAGACTCTGTAGCTTAAGTTCAGGTGTTAATCATCCAAACTTCCAATAGCATAAAAATTATCAAGTGATATTTTCATGTCTTCTGCCAACTTTAAACATTTTTTAACTCAAAAACACAACGGGCCGCTGGATGAATGACCGCCGAGCGCCCCAACCACCGGGCTTAGCAGGTTTTCTGGGGGAAACCTTATTATGGTATTTTACTGTAACTGTAAAATTGCTTTAATTTTTCTCGATATTATTACATGGTGAAACTCTCATTACACCCCAACAGCAGTGGAAACTATCCCTCAAGTTTTAAAATGTTGCTGGTCATCCCAGCACGCACATTTATAACAGATGTAAAATTATTGCCTTATAAAGGGCAATAGCAGCATTGCATATCATGCCACACCTGAATATTTTATAAAAAGGTTCTGTGTCTTATAAAACTGTGAAACATCAGTGGTTGTAATTCAGCAGACTCAGGGGTCCCCCATTATAATATAAGCCTGGCAGACCACCAGGCATTACTCCCTCCTGCCCTAGCGCATCTACCACCAGGTTTAACAGGTTTAAATGCTGAGAGTGAAGAGGTTATTTTTTATTTGCTCACAACTGTCTAACTGTGAATGAAGGCAGAGGTGACACGTTTAAATGGCGTCTCTCAATATGTTTTTCCCAACAGTCGAAGGCAAAATGAGAAAGCAATGTGGTTCACATTGGGGATCAGGGAAGTACTCAAAGGCTGGGATCTAGGCCTGCAGGACATGTGTTCAGGAGAGAAGAGGAAACTGGTAGTACCTCCAGCCCTGGCCTATGGGAAGGAAGGGAAAGGTAGAGAGAGGCCTTGTCCGTCTTCTGTCTTCAATGCATGCTGCTGAACACAGTCAGTCTCTCTATGTGATATTCATGTTTCTCTGTATTACTTCCACTGGTTTTCTAGGATTTTCATGCTAAGCTGAAACTTTATTGTGGGCCAGTCGTCTGCTTTGACTCAGCATGGAGCATGCAAACAGTACTGTGCTTTCACTCTGGTAAGCACAAACTACACTAACCAAACCCATCGCCCTGTAGGAGCTAACCATCCATATTATAGACGGAAAAACATCCAAAAGCTTGGCTGGACGACTCAAACTACCTACTTACGGTTTTGTTGATGCAATGTTTTGACGGCTCCATTTTTTAAGCTGACTTGTTGCCATGTTACCTGTGACCAGGTAAGATCCCACCGGAGAGCACACTGACCTTCTTGGTTGAACTGCTTGAAATCAGAAATGGTCCGAGGTCTCACGAGTCCTTTCAGGAGATGGACCTCAATGACGACTGGAGGCTTTCCAAATATGAGGTGAAAACAAAGATTTTTTTTTTCTTCTTTTTCTGACTGTACAGAGTCAAGAAAAAGATTTTTTATTGTTTTACTTAATTTTTTTTACTATTTACTTTTTTTAATCTCTATATCTCACTATGTTTGTATGTTTTAGGTGAAAGAATATCTCAGGAAGGAGTTTGAGCGCTACGGCTACCCGCCCAACGACACTTTACATGAGAACATGGCGGCCGATATCTTCGCCAAAGAGGACACGAACAAGGATGGTTTCCTGTCTTCAAGAGAGTTCACCTACAAACATGACGAACTGTAGCGTCACTGCTGTGGCTTGTCGCTTAAACACAAGAAACTCTCAGGTTATCTAAAGCAGCATGCTTGTGTGACACAGAACTGTGAAACTCATTGCGTCAGACATTTTAAGCAGACTGTTTTGCTTTTGGGCCCCAAGTTTTCAATCAGAGGTAATACTTTTAAAAACCAAGAACAGCAAAGAAGGTAAATCATTTGGCTTTCCATTTTAACTCATAAGATCATTGAAGACAAGCAGTTCTATTCAGAAGTTTTCATCTACTCAACAGCAGCTAAATTTTATTTTGGTGGAATAAGTATACCACAAAAAAAACTTCATTGTCTCTCAGTAATATCAAAATTTTATATATACATACACCTCCACTAGTAGTTGGTTTAATTTTTTTTTTTTAGAAAAACCATACGGCTCAGGCGGGGCCTTCACCAAGCTCTAGTGCTAAGTATTTTACCACTATTCATTTTATGAGAAACTGCTAAATTATTTTAAATATTTCTCTTTTTTACATGGACCTGTCTTTCAAGTAAATTTTTTCCATGTACATAGCTGTATGTCCAGAATAATTACTTTCATGCCAATTATGCACTGGCTTGAAAGATGCAGTATGTAAACTTCTGACCAGAACTGCAGGTCAAATGACTCCACTGAATCTCAATTTAAAAAAAAAACCTATGGTGCTCACATTTTTCCTACTGTAGAAATGCCTTGTATTTCTTTTTCCTTTTTGACATCTTTCTAAAGCTAATTTTCTGAATCCATTTGGATAGAAAAACATAAACTCTCCAAAACAAATTTACCTTCAAATCTGGAACATGTTATATTTATTGACTTGAGCATTAAAATAGATTTTTTAAACAGATTTGGTCTTTTTTTTCTAGTAAAATGAACTCAGACATGATATTCAGAATATAGCTGTCAGTCACACACCACCTACAACTGTGTGTAGATGGTGCATCAAATATTGCACAATTTCTTTTATTTCCAAATACTTTTGTTCAGTGCTTGTGGTCAGTCTTCCACTGTAGAGATAATCAGAAATGGAGTAGATACTCATCAATAAAATTGTTTGTGCCAACTTTGGTTAATCTGCTGATACTTCCACATTTGACCAGCAGATGGCACTGTCCTCCCAGTTAAACTTTGCGCTAGAAAACAGCAGAACTCACTATTTGCTCATAAAATCTGAACCCCGAACATCCTATTTATCCATCCTCGCATGTCCGTCTTATAAATTTTTCTGAAAAATAAAAGTCACATTAACACAAAGGAGCACCACTATACAAAGACTACCAAGCAAACAGGTAAGACTGAGTAATCATAAAGGATCTACATGGAACCTTGTTTTTTACTCCAAAATTCAGCACATCCATTAAAATGTGTGTTGAGAAATGACAAGAAAATGAAAGTTACAAAATACTTAAAGTTCAACTTAAATGCAACTCTTGGACAAAGACAACTTTGTATGTCTTTAAAAAGTTGCGTCTATAAATGTAGTAAACAATATAGAGTTGAGGTAACACAAGATGTCAAAAATCTTCCTTTTCAAGTCCTTCCATTAGTGAGTAAATCGATAAAAATGTTAAAAATAAAATAGGAAAAAAAAGTGATGGAAGACTGTGTCCCACGACTTAGTGTGTAGAGACTGTATCTAGTCTGTCGAGCCCTCCTCCTCACACACATTGAAAACATTCCGAGCTGAAGAAGGTCAGAGGTCGCACAGTCAGAATAAGGCTGGACCCTGTTTGACACTCACACTCACGCAGAACACGCAAACACACCAAGGATAAATGAGTCTCTGTGTCCATTTTGTGAGTGTCTGGAGCCGTCAAGCGGCCGACCGAGGACCAGTGTTCTTTGAGTGAGGAGGAAGTTGGCGGCTCAGTGACTCATCTGAGGTGTGTCCTGATTCCAGGTGGCTTTGGGTTCACTGAAAGACAAAGTAACAAATGAGACCGCAATGCTAGGAGACAGTGTAAACATAATTTAGTGTCTTGCAAAAGTGTCGTACGCCTTGAACCTTCTCACACTTTCTTGAGTTTCAACCACAAGGTTTATTGTACTTCGTGTGCTAGACTTGCACAAAGCGGCACATAAATGTGAAGGAAGTATAAGGATACATGGTTTCCCATTTCTTTATAGGTATAAAAACATGTGGCGTGAATGTATTTGCCTTCAGCCCTGCATCTTCTTTCACATGTTTGCTTCGTAGCCTATATGGCTTATATTTGTTGTATATATAATGTTATTGTTACCTGTTTTTTCAAGATAGGGTGATTGTCTATAAGTTTGCAGTCTTTTTGGGTGGGTTGAACAGTGTTTTATGAGATGCTTTAAAGCTTGGGATTGGGTTTTATAACCTAACTCTGCGCTAAAATTCTCCACAATGTCTGGTTTGTTCCTTGACTTTTAAGATGCTGTTTGTTTGCAAATGTTCACTTACAAACTTCCGAGAACAACACAGAGAGGCTACAATAATATGTAGCTGTGCTACACTTTCATTCAACTCCACAATTATACACTGCTTGACATATGTGTGTCCCATGAAATCCCCCTAAAATAACTTTAGGGCTTGTGGTTGCACAACCACAAAATGTGGAAAAGGGGAAAGGTCCTGCATGTGTACAGAGTGAGTACCTCTGTTTTCTTTGCTTGGGTAAACGCGAGGGAAGGGCTTGAATTCATCGGGCGGCGGGAGGTCTTCTACAGGGTGGAACTGGAACTTGGATTCAAAGTCGTCTACTGGACAGAAAAGATGCAGCTAGTAGTTAAAACATTCAAGCTCGTTTTCCATCAGATCTGAGTTCTCATCAATACAAAAATTCATTTTAGCCAATATCACAAAATAACAGATAAAATCAATACCGATTGTATCGGTATTGATACAATTGTATCGGTATTGTATCGATACCATCTTCCTATTTAGACGATGGGATCTTCTAAATAGAAGATATTCATGTTTAGCTTTATCTACTTATTTCTTGTATGTGTTTCACCTTATAGCTTTCTTTAAGCCTTCATTTATGGAGGCCCATAGGTGCCACAAATAATGAAATAATTTAATTACTAAAGGGAGAAATTACAAATTACTTCAATTTGGAAAAAATATTTTATGTGCTAATGGTTAAAAAGGTTACAAAAGTACATAAATAAATATTAAAAACAACAAATACAAATGCACAATTACATAATAATTATGATGTATGATTATTTTTAATTTAAAATTCAATTATTTTATTATGTTTTTATTAAATTATTGACTTATGCATAAAAGTTGCCACACAGTTTCTTGTCATATGTAAATAATTATTCAATGACGTAATGATTTATTTATTCATTAGCAAAACTGAGGCCCGTTTGAACCTCCATGTTTGTAAGTTTCTAAAACGATTAATGTTATTAATATTTAAATATTTAAAGTCAGCCTCTAGAATGCAAAACTTCACATGCTTAAACAATACCTCCCAGGCTATTGTTTAAGCTATTGTTAAGCAAAAACAAAGGAAAGATATAAAGGTTTCAGAAAACACAAGCACTTTGTGTTTTCTGATGCATCAGAAAACACAGTGCATCAAACCCTGCAATTTAAATGTGGCGCACTGTCTTTTCACCACAGTTGTACATTCTCTCTCTTTATATGCAATAAGATAGTGAAACTTTACCCAGACTGTGGAGGTGTCCATTCCTAAGGCTGAATGGAGGTGGAGGAGGAGGCGGCGGAGGGGGAAGAATGCGGGTGGACAACTCTGTGGTGGGGGAACGTGCCGGAGGAGCCGGTGGAGGAGCCAGCAGCCGACCCACACCTGTCAGAGAGACGAGAGGGGTCAGCAGTTTGATCCAACCACATGCAAAGTCACCACGATTTGATCTAATGCCAGCTAACACACACAGAATATTTAATTATGCTTATTTGTAACTCAGGGAAAAAGCAACTATTCACGTAAACTCCCAAAGCACACAGAGTGTTGGGTTTAATGGCAAGGTGAGACTAGCGCCACAGAATCCAACCTGGACTCTGCAGGAAAGTCCACAAAGAGATGTTTCTGTTCACTCACACATGCAGAAAATCAGCAGAGGAGTCGATCTGAGCTCGTTTTAAGTCAAACAATTTCATAATGACTGTATTTGTCACTGTATCGTTTCACTGTCTCATGGTTTAATTTCTGGTCCTATATGAGGGTTAAAAACTTTTGTAAAAAAAAAAAAAAATTAAAAAGATACTATTTTTGAAAGGTGACGATTTTCCATGTATCTCAGCAACTCTGTGGTTGTCCTTCACCACATGTATCAAACTTGAGGATCCGGAGCCAAATCCGGTCCACCATCATTTTTAATGTGGGCCTCCAGACTCTATAGAGCCACATTAACAGAACTTTCGAGATACAACTTGTGTGCTTAAATATTATTTTATCAATAAAAACAAATCAAAGGAGTTTTACATGTATACTGCCAAATTACATAGAAAGCTTTTCAATATTATTTAATTTCAAAAAATTTTAATGGAATGCAAAGAAATATATTAATATTCTAACAATCTGTTAATAATCATCAACACTACTATAGCTGACAACCAGCTCTTTAAGGACATTTATGATCTTGATATGAATCTAAAAGAAAACGAGCTTGACACCCCTGTCTTACACCATTTTATCTCTGGACAATTATATTCTGAAATATTAATATTCTTTTGGGCAGTCAATAAATGCCACAAAGTCACATATAAAGTTACATCTTGGCTTCTCACTTGTTCAATACAAGATAGCTTAGAAGTTAGCTAAGAATTTAACTACCTTTCACTTTTATTTATTTCTTTATTATTTTTTTTTTCTAAAACATGACTCAGACTGCACTGGAAGCTTTTCCAGCTTTGTGAAATCACTGTGAGCAGTTTTAACCTTCGAGCTATTTATAACAACCCGCACGATGCAGAAAGCTGTGGACAAAAAAAGCTGGATATTAAAAAGCCTCCCTGCTGACATCAAAGACACATTAGGCACCACCTACCCAAACTCCTGGGCACAGCCGGCGGGCGCCGAGTGGGAATGTTGCAAGGGTACGACGGTGGCAGCGAGCGCATGGCTGCCGAGGGCACCGGGGCCACTTTGGGCGGCGGTGGTGGAAGGGTGGTTGGGCAGCTTGGGGTGAAGGACGTCGGTAAAGGCGGAGGTGGAGGTGGAGGAGGTCCCAGGGGGCTATCACGCAGAATGGGGAACCTGGACGGTTCAGAGAACGGAGGTGGAGAGTAGAAGAAGTAACCTGACGAGCGGTCTGGGATGGATGAAGGAGGCGGGTGTGTGAGTGGGGGAGGTGGAGGAGGAGGAGTCGATGGCTGGGGCAAGGACGTGTGGTGAGAATGTTGAACAGGTAGCCATGTTGGCCTGGTGACCTGGGACGGAGGGGGAGGAGGCGGGCAGGAGGGAAGGGAAGGAGGTTTGTTGGCTGGTCGCTCGGCTTGATGCGGCGGAGGAGGGGGAGGCACAGATGGAGGGGCGGGCGGAGGCGTCGGGGGTGAGGACGCCGGGAAAGGTGGCGGGTGCTTGCTGCCGTGAGAGGGGGAGGGTGGAGCAGAGGCGGAGGAAGTGAGAAGACGCTGGAAGGAGTTTTGGATCTCTGCAGTCTTGGGAGACTCTGGAAGGCTGCTGGAGTCCGCCGATGTAGGAGCGTTCCACTGAGGCCTCAAGGAGGCAGAGGAGCTCGACCGAGACACTTCACAGGATACAGACAAACAGGAACCATAGTTAGGCTAATACAGTAAACAAAAAAATAGTTTGTTGAGGACAGGGGTATGTTGAACTCACCTGGGGTCTTTCTTGGTAAGTCTCTATGACCAATAGGCCTGAGAGTGGGAAACCCTGCAGCAAACAATCCACCTAGAGAGGGCCCTGTGGGACCAATCCCAGCTGATTGGTTTTGAGAAGAGCCAACATCTCCTGTGTTAGTCTTGGACTCTAAGAAAAAAACCCACATTAAATACATTTGATTAGTAACAATATGTCAATGGTGGTCATCAAACTGAATCAAAATAATAGAAGAATGAGGTTAAAATGATGAAACTGATACTTCGGGTTAGGTCAGTGAATTAACATCCACCTACTTACATTCTTTTGGGTGGATTGAAATGCTAACTGTTTGGCTGTCACTTCATATAAATTATTATAAGATCTTTAAGAAAAGAAGACCAGAAGCAGGGAGATTATAAATCACATTGTCTGTGTTTTATTAACCTCCACAGGGATTCCTCCCTGAAGGGTAACAGGGTCCAATTTGTGTGCATGTGTTCAAATATAGATCACAGACACACAACATTGACACCCCACACCTCAGCTCCCCCTTTGACCTACATAATCTTCTCCCACACTCTCATCTTTCATGCCCTTCTCGCTAGAAGACATCACACCAGGGCGTTTTAAAATAGACTTTTTATCAAATCTCCACATGATTAGACGATACGGTTCGGGGACTTACTATCAACTGCAGGAGCGCTCCGGTCGTTGACCTGTGTGACTTTCCTGAGCTTGGCGCCTTTCTGGATGTCGGCCAACAGAGCATTTCTCCCTCCTCCTCCGCCAGACTGGAGCTGAGGAGGCTCCAAAGGGCACTACGTTACAACAGGGGGAAAAGAACAAGTATCAGTCATTTCTATTACGTTATCGTAATTTATGTCACAAACGAGAGGGAAAAAAAGTTCCTCACAATATTTATACCACTTGATATGTTTTCTTGTTTGTTGTTTTACATTTTCGTACCACAGACAACAATCATTTCTGTTAAGATTCAATGTGATAAAAACTTAGAGTAGTGCATAATAAAAATAAAAAAAATTAAGTGCTTTTTTTTATTCGGTAGATTTTAATCTGTAGAATCACTTTTTAGTGACATCTGCAAGTCTTTTGGTGTGTGCCTCTGCCAGCTTCACACACATGGAGACTGACATTTTTTCCAAGTTTTCTGCAAAAATACTTTCAGCTCAGTAAGATCGAATAGAGAGAGCCTGTGATATTTCAAGTCTTGCTACCAGAAATTCTCACTCAGAGTCAGATTTGGACTTTGGGTGATTCTGAGATATAGTTACAGAATCTCTGACCTCTCAGGTCTCCACAGAACAGCTGCATTTATATCGATACTCAGACAGAGCGAAGGGAAGGTGACTTAAAATGCATGCCACACTTTTCAGAGTTCCACTTCATAACCATGTACTACTTTATAACATTTAATCTACCCCAAGCTGCATTATTATTCTGGTTGTGACGTACCAACATTTGAAAAAGATGACATAAGTACTTATTCATAGTACTGTAAATCTAAATGATTTCTTATTAGATCTTTTATTTTTTTTATTTTATGGCTATATTCCAGTCCGTATAATCAGTTTTTTATGCTAATTTATAAAAGTACACTGCAAAAACATAAAATCCTACCAGGCATTTTCAGTCTCTAGTGCAAAATATCTTAGTACTCTTTAAATAAGATAAAACTAACTTACAAGTTACCTTTCAGTAAAAAAATATGAGCTTGATTTAAGTCAATAATCATTTAATATTAATGAAAAAATTCTAGTTATATGGAATAATCTGAAAGCAGAATAATACATTTTTACAATAATATAACTTTATATTATATTATACTATATTAGTAACAAAAATTACTTGTAAATTACTTGTAGCTAAGATTTTGTGTTTTTGCAGTGTGTCGAATTATCTTCCTGTAAACTGCTAATTAATGGACACACAGGAATCAGAAGAAATAAAAAACAAAATGAACTGAGGGAATATTTTTTTATGATACATTTCCACACGACTTGTCTTCCCCCTACGCAGAGAAGCAGGAAAACTTGAGATCACTGAGCTGTTTCTTCAGTTTGCTCCATGCATCAGCTCATTTAAAACAAGGACGCTGTGGAAACACAACACCTTCCTGCCGGCCAGAGTCGCCTCTTTGTCCAGTTGTCTGCGTGCTTGCGTGCGTTGCTCAATCAATAATGCAAAAGCCGCCTCCAGGTGTCGGTTATACGCAGGTGAGCGTTTACAAATGGATGAGGAAGATCTAGAGGTAGACAGGCTCACCTGCGGCAGGGCGGCGGAGGGGGGAGGCGGCGGCGGGGGGCCGGGTGGAGGCGGCGGCGGCGGGGGACCTGGGGGTGGCATACCGAAGATTCAGATACCTGCACAAGAGAAACGCACGCTTTATCACCACAACTATTTTCTTCCAGCGTGGCTACTGGTGATGTTCAGATCCCGTTTTGTCACCATGGACTGCCACTGTGTGGAAGGGGGCTTCATCTGATGACCTCTTGGCCTTTCTTCCTGAACAGGAAAGGCTGTGCAGCACAAAACAGGAAACAGAAAGCAACTCCATCCTCTCTGCAGAAACCTGACACAACTCTCCGCCTCCCATTTAACTCTTCTTCCCACAATGCTGGGCTTGAGACGGGAACAATGGGGAGCGTTGTGTGAAAAGTACTAGACCCCTAGCCGCTAGTCAATGTGTGACGAAAGGTTCTCGGTGCAGCTACTGGATGGAAAACACATCGAGGAAAGACCAGAGGAAGAGGACCTGCACTGTTCAAACATATTGTTCTTTTTTTTTTTCTTTTTTTTTTTTCCTGAATATACTCAGGTTGTCTTCTAAGATCCAGGATGGTGTCAGCAGGTTCCAACCAACTTTGGTCCTGCAAAAGCCTCTACAGCCGCTCAGTGACAAACACTGAAAGCATCCTGACGTTTTTGCACACTCATCCCCTCTGTGGAATTTGCTCCTGCTCCTCCTTAGCAATTTAATAAACGCTGAACAGGACCTGTATTGTTGCTAAAAACGAAGCTCCTTTGTCCCCTCCGTGTTTACATGTGCCCAGTTCGTGCTTTGGGAGTTTTAAACCTGGCAGACTGTCCGCTGTTGCTATTCCTGTCTTTATAACGGTCTCAAGGATCTTCTGTCCTGTTTAGATTTATTAGAGGGCCAAAAGCCAGACACCCGGGTCTGCCGAGCTCTGGTCGAGCAGGTGCTGCAGAGAGCGCACGTACACCGTCTCCACCAGCCTTTGTTACCTTTCCCCCCGAAGGTTGTTTGGCCTCCTTGAGGCAAAAAGGAGCTCATGTGACTCCAGACAAGTAACTGGAACTGCTTGCAGATTCAACCGGAATAAGGAGCATTTTGATGACACACACAACACGTTGCCTTTAGAAGAAGTTTCTTTCCGCTGCGCTCTAATCAGTAATGGAAACATTTGCACAAACATTCTTCGAAGCTGTGAAACAGTGAAGGAAGGGAAGATAAGTTGCTCCTTTTTGACATTTTAAGCGGGAAGACAATGAAAAAAGGAAAGAAAAAGTGAAACCCACAGCCATCTGAATAGCTAAAAGTTATATTTAATATCATATAATACTCAGTTTTGAAAAACAAATGTGTTCCGGCAAATAGTAACAAATATTCACGTCAATGCAGCAGATAGCAAACACTAGATTTCAGCAAGACAAACAAGCAGGGTCAGTGTTAGCCAGAATGCATAGATCTACATTCATATCTTTTTGTGACTTATAGCCTCTGATATATGCTTGATTTAGTTTCTTGTGGGTCAAACCGTTTTAATTTTTTGTGACACCACCTAGTGCCTAATTTTGATGTGGAGGATACAAGTTCCATGGCTTTTGATTTGTTCATCAAATAAAAATCTGAAAAGGTGTGCCGTGCATTTGTATCCAAGTCTCTTTACTCTAAGACCCTTAAGAGGCACCGAAGTCCAGAAAATGTTAGAGAACAAACAGTTTCATAAGGACAGAAGAGCAGCTTGAGGAAGGGTTATATATGTCAAGCTGTAAAAATCTCAAATGCAAACATGCCCAGAGGTGGACGTCTACCTAAACTGACAAGCAAGACAAGGAGAATATGAATCAGAGAAGTAGCCAAGATGCCAGTAGTAACTCGGCAGCAGCTGCAAAAATCCACAATTTAAACTATTAGTCACTCAATCCACAAAAATGGCCTTTATGGAGGAGTGGCAACAAAAACGTTAAAGGAACAGTTTGCTATCAGCCATGTAGGGAAATCTGCAAACATCTGGGAAAAGTGCCAGTAGTTACATGAGACTAAAACTCAACAAAATGTTAAACACTATTCTTGGCAGAGTACAAAAACTGCTCATCACTTTCTCACTATGAAACATGGTTGTGGCAGCATCATGCTGCGGACAGGTCCACCTTCCAGCACGACAACAATCTTAAACATGTACACAGAGCAACAATGGGATGGGGAAAAAAAGGTGTGTTAGAATGGCTAGAATGTCAGACCTAATCAGACATATCTGAGACTGAGATATTTTGCAAAGCAGAACATACATAAATTTCAGTCTGCAAGTGTGAAGTTGAGCTCGAGACATATCCGTAAGCATCCTTGCTGCAGTAACTGCAGAGAAATGAGGAGGTTGAGTGCAAATACAATCCATTCTTTAAAAAAACAAACAAACAAACAAAAAAACAATTTAAATCACGTGTCATTTTCATTTTACTTCACATCAACTCACTAATTTATGTTGTTCCATAAATATCCTGGTCTGAAACTGCACTAAGACTCGTGGCTGTGTGGCAAAATGTTGGACAATGAAAAAGGAGTGAATACTTTGCGAGGGACTGTAATTGTTGCTTCACCTGGTGAGAAATAGGTGAATGGATTTGCAGATATGAATAATAATAATAATAATAATAATAATAAACATCCACTTGTTGCATAAAACAGTGTAAAAAGAAAAACTTTACCTTGTAAAAATAACTTTCCAGCAGAGACAGCTTTGGTGCCACAAAGCTCAGCACAGTTGAGTCCTCATGGTGCGCTCTTCATAACGGGACAAAGTTATTTTTAGTCAACACAGGCCAATAAGACGCCGCTGATCAAACGTACAATCCCATTTGGGTCCTATAAGCACCTGCAAACTCCTCTCCTCTTGCAGGAACTCTTAAAGAAACTTTTCTTTTTCTCTCATATCTACGGCCACCAGCTTGTAAAGCGCTGGTCCAGCTCAGCAGCAGCAGCAGTTGCGGTTTATTTTCCCAAACGTGCTCTGCAGGAGCCTCACAGTGCCAAGCCACACCTTAACGCCACATAACAAACAAGCGACCAATGGTGAGGGAGAACGGTTTGTAGCTTTAAATAACACATGGACGGTAATTTAATCGATTTGAGGTCTAGTGCAGTGAGTGGAGATTACATTAATGTGTAAATTTTAGGAGTTTACAAATAGTTTTAAGCTCTCTTCCCCCGCGCTCACAACTGTGAGGTTGACACTTAAGCGCACAAGCTCGCCCTCTTGTGTTGAAAAGACGCCATTGCACCTCTCAGTCACTCGTAACGTTCATCTCCAAGGAATCCAGCTCTTGTTTAACCTGTTGCACCTTAATTACTGTGAGATAGACTAAAAATATTGCTAATGGGATTGCAAAGAAGCGATCCTTCTTAAGTGTCGACACACACCTTAATGTTTAGCAGCTGCAGAGGAATGCAGCAGCACAGGTGAGGTCCTCCCTGAAGCATATAGGTTTGGCGTATGCTGCAGGGCCTGTGTGTGAACACTTTGTAAAACCTTGTTGCTTTTATAGGATTAAGTCGTACGACAACAATGGCTGACGAAAGGGCATTGTTTTGTTCTGAAAATTAGTTTTCCTTTCCGTAAAGCACTGTGACAAAATCAACAAAGAAAGCAAAACTAAACAAAAAAACTTCTCCTTTAAATGTTCAGATTAAGACACTCATTGGATATTAACGCACAGACACACACACACACACCGGTAGAGTCAGCCGTTGCAGATTTATTTCTAATGTTGCCTTCGTGTCAAGCATTCACAGGTGATCAAAACTACACAGCTCCTTTTTTTAAATTAAAAAAAATATATATATCACATGTCATGTCTTCATCTGGATACCAAGAGCATATTGTTTTCAGTAGAGGCAGCTTTGCAACAAACCTTGTAAAAATATGCCTGATTGAATTTAATCCTTCATTAAAATAGTTTCTGCTTTTTGCTGGTAAATGTCTGATTCACCTTCACCGGAATCCTTCAGACCGCCCAGAGTCAAACGTTTTACAAAAGTCTTGCAAAAACAAGCACTATCCTTCATCGTAGAAAAATTATTTGTAGCATTTTAACATTGTTTTTTTGTTTTTTGTTTGTTTTGCTACAAATATTGGAAAACATGTTTTTGAACATCATTTCAAAGAAGCATTTCACTTTTTTGAGAGAAAAACAGCTTTTGATTACTGCTTCTTTTTTTTTTAGGAAAAAAAAGGTTATTGTGATTTGATGAACTGTAAAAAAAAAAAAAAAAATTAAAGAGCGAAAAACAAAATCAAGGTTTTAAAAAAAGTAGTTTCAAAACCATTCAAAAATATTTCCATCACAGAAGTTTCTGCTGTTCAGTGTCAGCTTAATGATGGCTTCTTTAGGTGAACCAATTCTGCCTTTTGGAAATATTTTAATTGCAAAAGCTAAAAACTAAAGAAGTCCCAGTTATCAACCTTAAGATATTGCTGGTTTAAACTACAGTTGGGGAAAAAACCATGGGACGGTTACCGGACAAGTCGCCAGTCCATGATGCGACGCTGTACATTTCATGATACCTTTACTCAATATTTTCATAGAGAGAAAATCCGATACCAGCCAATTGCTTCTTATACTTGTCCTTTGAATTGCGTTTGTGACATTTCATGTGCAAAACGGTTCAATAACCTTGATAAAAGCAAAACAAAACATAAGACATTTGTAACATAACCCTACAAAATGTCTTAAATCTCAAAAATATATTTGAACTCGTATTCAGAATTCTGCGTTATTGATATAAAACCCAGGTGAACATCATCCCCAGCACTCTGTACAGTACAATGCCTCATGAGACCAAAGCTCCTTCAGCTATTTAAATCCCACTCCTTCTTTTGAAGCAATACTGTGAAGCAGTCTTTTTTTACACACGCACACACAAACACACACACCCCTCTTCCCAGGGTCACCGTTTGTCCTCCCTCCCTGCCGCTGCGGCTTCCCTCCCCTTCTCCTCGATGGGCAGGGTCGATCGCGGCCTCCTCTTCTCCTTGAACCGACCCGAGCGGGAAACCTTCATGTTCCTGCGGCACGTCTGCTCGTTGAACACCGATTCCAGCTTGGAGTCGTCGAAGGTTTCGTCGCTGAGGAAGCTGGAGCCCTGCGCGGGGATGGTCTGGTCGGTGGTGGTGGCGGTCTTGGACGAAGAAGACGGGTCTTTCAGCCTGTCCGGTTGCTGGGCGAAAGGGTTGAAGTCTGGGCCCAAGCCGTAAGGATCCGCACTCTTTTTCTTTGGGATGAACACCTTCCACCATGGGACCTTCTCTGCCATCTTGAACTGGCGGTTGGGGCCTGTAAAAAAGATTGAAGCACTTTAAAAAATTTATTTATTTATTTTTAATGAACAAAACTTTGCAACACCTTTAGAGTTGGATTCAACATTTTCAACTCTATCAAAGTACATGCAATAATAATAATAAGAATGTTAACTAAAAGACACTGATGTGGCCTTTCCTCACCAAGAGATGTGCTAGTTTTGATTCTAACAGAAAATGGAAAAAAAAATATAGGCAACAAAGCATTTATCCTTAGCCTTTATCTGATCCGTCTTAAACCTAAAACAACAGTGTAACAAAGTACATGCTGTTTGTTGATCTATTTATACACACAGAAGTGACGTGAGGGAGAGGTTGGAAAGCTCGAAATGATACAGCAGAGCAACTTTTGCTGTAATCTGTTCAGCCCTCCTGTTATCAGCTCTCACTCTCCTTTTTTAGCCTCAACAAACTCCCTGATAGGAATTACCGTTTCTCAACATGTAGCAAGCACAGTTTCCTGATAAAATGGCAATTTAAACACCTCACTGATACCGAAAGTATCAGTGAGTCAGGCAACGTATGGGACTTTAAGCAGAGTTTGATTCGGGGCCCCTCTTCCTGTCAAGATCATCCCATAAAGACGATTCTTTGAATCTTTCACAAAGTGAATTTACTTTAAAGCATGTACGTTTTGAAAACTTGTAATGTATTAATGCTGAAACCGTCAGAGTGAATTTAATAGTATTCTCATTCTCAATAAAAAAATAAAAAGATAAAAAAAAATCATGCAGATTCTTCATATATGATGATAAGATTCCAAGCATTTAAGGCTGGTTTCAGGGCCTTAAGCAGTGGCTTGGTTTGCTCTGCCTTGGGCAAGCTCTGCTTTGAGTAGCTTCACATAGCTGCAGTATCTGCACTGAAGAGTTCTGCTGCCAACCTTGTGTGTTCACTTACCTGAAAAAGATTGATTTATTGTCTGTACTTATTCATAAACATACACTCAGATGGTTGGTCAATTTACTGACAGGAATAGGTGAGTTTATTATTATTGTTATTAGTATTATTATTAAAAAGACATTTCACTTCTTGACTTGACTGCAGATCATCTGATCCAAGAAAAAAAAAAAAATCGGCCAATTCCGAGTCGTGAGCCGGTTGATCGGTGCATCTCTACAACTTTGAAACATCTCTGATATTTTACTTCACTGCCAAATAATCACCTTTAAAAATACAATAAATCCCACGTAAAGGTCATTCGACACGTCTACATTGGAATATTTTCGGTTTCTGGGCCAAAGTTTCACCAGCTAATCCCATGAATAACCAGTGGAGCCATATTTAGCCTCTCTGTAAAACTGGTTTATTGAATCGTGAGAACAGAAGCGCAAATCAGTGTGAATCAGATGTCAAGAATATGCATAGGATGAGAAAAAGTACCAGTGCTCTCTTACCTGAGTTGTGGGAAAGAAAGATGGTAACAGTTAAAGGGAGTTGGAGCTGGGCAAATTATATTCTTGACAATCCTAAGATATCTCCAAAGCTTTTAGGACGCCGTGTCTTTTTTCTTCTTCTTCTTAGACCACAGACCTAGGATCAGAAGTGACAACAGTCCTTCAAATGGTCGATGAGCAATCCATTTTCAAGCAGAAGACACTTCAAACACCCCGCACCAAACACTTTGTATGGCTTTTATTGTCGCTCTTGCTAAACAGTTCACTTGCTTTCTAAACCGGTCTTCGGTAAAATGGACTTACATATTTATAAGAAGCAGCGTAACCTCCTCTGAACCGACACGTTTCCGCCCGAAACTTCGTCCAGCAGCACCTGTTCTCGCTGCCTATTGGCTGAGCCCAGCGCGTCACCTCAGAACAGCCCAGGTGAGTCCGGAGCGGCTGTGGGTGGGGCTTTATGGTTGCGTGGCAACATACCCCATGGGAGCTCGAGTCTCTTCCGCGGCAGATAACGCATAAAAAGGACTCCTTTGTATCAGGTTAACCCAACCCAAGCCGCGGAGCCAAATTATGTTTAGGCTGTTTCTCACCATACAAAGGAGTGGAGCAGGGGCGGTGGGAACTTTATTCTTTATTCAGCAGGGGTTGTATTATCTACTCTAGATAATAATAATAATAATAATAATAATAATAATAATAATAATAATAATAATAATAATAATAATAATAAAAACAACAGGTAACACTCATCTACACGGATGTAAAGCAGGTGTTAGTATTAAAATCATTGCAGGAAGTTGCCAAAATTAGCCGTGATATCAGTTTTTATCTCTATAAGTAATTATTCTATAATTTATTTCTATTTCATCTGTATGTAGAAACTGTCTCGCTGTATGGCAAGTGACCAGGAAACACTGCGGCAATAATAGACGACAACACCAAACATAATCTGCTGCTATCTTAAGGATCTATAAAAGATATTGCTTCCTGATTGTAGCTGCAAATATAAACTCACAAAACAAGCATTAACGTACAATACTCTCACATGATACCAGTGTGTAAGTAATTTAATGTTTAAGATCATTTGTGTTTCCAAAACTATTATTTTAGGATGTTGTCATTTTATTTTCAAAAACTGTGAATACATTTTTTAAAAATATAAATTCAGTAATGTCCGTATCAGATATTCCATATCGGTTGATCACACATGAATGATCATGTCTTTTCAAAGCAGATAAATAAATATTTTTTATGCATATATTTGCAATGTTCTTTGTTTCTGTGTGCATTGTCTGTTTTTGGGCCACTTAATGGAATTGTGATTGTAATTGCAGTGTCAAATGTGTGGAATAGTGCAACCAAACTATTTGGTTGCAACATTTATGGCCTATTTTAGGTACCATACCTGTATATATATCTGTAGGTCTTTTTACATCTCCTGGAAGTGATCCTATGCTGTTAAAAATTGTTGACCTTGGAATCCCTGAGTGGTTTCTGTCTGTTTGGGTTGTTGCCAACAGGGAGTACCAGAAGAAACCCAGACACAGAGGGAGGAGGGAGGAAGACAGGGAGTCCCTTTTTGTCTCTCTCTCTCTCTCTCTGTTTCTCCCCTTAAGTGAGAGTGAAATTCATGGTTTTGGTACCAGGAATGTGTGCCATTGGCGCTGCTTCCCGGTGACAGGCGGTGGCCTGCATACCTGGGGACTCATCTAGACAAAGGTAGACATGGACGCACTTCAAAAACATCAATATTTTAACAATAAAGACAGATAATATGTGAAAGAAGAAGAAATTTAAGAACTGAAAGTGACTGAATAAATAATTATTTATAAAGTGATGCCCTTAAAGATCTTGTAGAATTGCTTAGGGTTTACTTTAGCATTTAATACTAAAAAAAACTATTTTTTCCTACGTTTTGCACCTTAAACCAATATAAAATTATCCTTCTGCAATTTTGCATATTTTTTGTCGTCTCAGTGTCACATTTTAAAATTTTGCTGCTGCAAATCTGCGTCTCCTTTCACATGATGCAAAAATATTACAGTTGGTTTCACTTAAGATTGATCATTAACTTTGACTGCATCAGACAGAAAAAAAAGCATCAATCCAAGACCTTTTAGATAAGAATCCACATAATAAATATTACCTCATTATGACAGCAAATCTTACGTTGAGCCCATTTGTTCTGTATCAAGGAACACTTTTAAAAGAGAGTCCACTGAAACGGACAGAAGCATGTGGAGAATGTGTGTCGAAAGCTTGGTGATTCCATCGAGAGATTTTGAAACAGTGCCCTGAATTGCGAAATCTCTGTCCTCCATGTGTGTTTGTTGCTGTACCTGGAAACAGGTGTCTTTCTGTCAAAACAAAAGTACACACAGAACCAGTCTCACACAAGGTGTGGAAAAATAGGAAAAATGTGGTTTCACTTCCTGTCTAAAACGCTGGTTGAGATTTGTAACAAGCACAATTGAAAATCTGGTTTGCTGAGGGAGGGGGAATCTAATTGTAAAATTATTAATTAAAGATTAAATTATTCTGGTATTATCCTTCATGTTTTGCAGTTGGAGGTGGCGAGGAAAATGCAGAAGACCCAGGTTATGGAGAGCAAATGAAGATTTAATGATGAAAATGCAGAGATCCAGGCAGCACAGAGTGAGTAGAGCTAGAAGCTAATCTCTGGTAGCAACTGGTAAACAACTGACAGCAGACTTGATAACTAGAAAAGGACCAGACCAGGAACAAGGAACACAGGTGGGATTAAATACACAAGAGGGTAATCAGGGAAATGACACACAGCTGGGAACAATCAAAGGGTAGCCAGGAGACTCAATAGACACAGAAACCTAAATGACTACACAGAAAAAAAACAAATCCTTACATTATCAGAACATTCTTGTATGAATACTGTTGTTAGATTTCAAACAAATGTCTAAGAATATTTTATGTTTGCTATATTTCAGAAAAATCTTTACGTTGATGTGTAAAATAAGAACAAAAGCAGTGTTATGATCTAGTAACGGCTCAAGTTCTGGATGCAGCACCGAACCTGTGCAAGAACTTCTGTGGAAAACCCCTTTGTGGTTATGAGTCGCAGAGTTGCAAAATACATCAGCCACAATATGTTATAACTGATCAACACAGCTCACTAGAGGCGTCCCACATGGGTGTGTGTTTAGCCCTATTATCTTTGAACAACTTCAGCCAAAACTTAAACTTTGGTATACTTTTAGGTTAGAACAAGGCTTAATAAACGTGGATCATTTGATTCAAAAATGTGGAGGCATTATTTGGTTCTTGGCTCCACAAAGTCAACCAAAAGCTTTAAAAGAACGAAGTACACAGGAGAGGTACCGCGTATTGTTACTATAGTACCTTTCAGGAAGTAGTCATCCACCACAAACTTTTCACATTTTGTCAAAAACACACTACTAACTTCAATTTTAATAGGATTTTCTGTGGTAAACCAATCCAGAGCAGCACACAAGTGTGATGTTTGCAGAAAGGGAAACATGGTTTTCAAAATCAGAACTCTTCACTCAAAGATTGCAGTGTTGTCATTCATTTATTCAGACCCCTTTAATCTGAAGACTCTAAATAAAATCCAGTGAAACCAAATACCTTCAAAAGTACACCTAGACAGACAAAAGTCTACCTGAAACAAATTGTTCTGTGACGACCTTTGAAAGTTGTAAGAGAAGATTAGTGACCAAATGTTAACATAACAGACCAAATCAGACAGGTCAGAGATAAAGTTGTGCAGAGTATTACAGCAGGGTTGGACCAGAAAATGAGATGAGAGACTTTGAACATCTTTTAGATTTCACACACTGTTTTCCAAACATGAAGGGTACTTTATAATGACAAACTACCAAGTAGGGATGCGCAATATAGGATTTTTGCTCGATATTCGATGTTCCGATATACTAAAAACTCATTTGTCCGATAATCAACGCCAATATTTTTTTTTCCTATGCCTTCTTACTGAAACTGTATGGCTTTCTTTACTGTGGAATTAAAATATTGCATTATCTTTGTAAGTTTAGCCTGTTACCAAATGTAAATGCTTAAAAGGAGTCTGAAAACGATGTAACACTTTCGACTTGCCTTACGTTCAATGCCAAATTTATTCATGACATTTGCTCTCTCTAAGGCAATGACAACACTCAAACACTGCAAATTTGACGTTGTGCTGTGGTGCAGGCGTCATTGTCATTGGTTTGTCATATGAAAACAATGCCTTCTATATCGATTAGTTATTTTGACGGAATAGCCGATGTCCTGTCTTAAATTTTACAGATAATATCGGCCGATACTGATACCATGCCGATAAAATCGTGCGTCCCTACTACCGAGACAAAACCTTTGTGATTGATAGGGCTCTAAAGGAGATCATTGATGAAAGAAGTGGCAACAAGTCCCATTGTATTTCTGCAAGAGCAGAAGAGATCTTCAGCTCAGACAGGATAAGCTGTCAACAGTAGCACTATTATTCACTATTATTATTATGGCTTTTATTTGAGAAATCACCAGAGAAAAAAATTGTAAAAAATCCAGAGAGGGTTTGCAACAAGTCATTTAGAACAAATAATGTTGGCTTTCTCCACAGTTATGCAGAACTTTCTGGATATATTGCATAAAACGTCCAAAAATTGCATTGAAACTGGTTGATAAAATGTTAAAAAGCTCTAACAAGAATAGTTCTTCAAATGTGCAAAACGGACCCGAGCTGCCTTGTGTCACAAGCTGAAGTACACCTAAGATGAAAAGAGCTTCCTCATCTTGTCTAAGGTGACCTGAAGTCTAAAGTGGATTTACTGTTGGCAAATATGAACACATCACAACAGAGACAACAACATGCCTTTTTCCCTGTTTGAACTGCTGCCACCCGAAGAGCAATTAGTGCAACCTGAAACAATTTTTCCTTCAGAGCTGCAGCCTCACACCCTTCTTACAGAAGAATGAAAAGTAATTTTGAGCATACGCGTACACTACAAGAACAGAAATTCACACAAGAACAAGTACATGTACTAGGAGAACTGGTTGGTACATTCTATCCTAGTAAGAAGCTATTATGGGATCACTTGTTTTTTGATAAATGTGCAGGAGAAGGCACTATTGTACTTTTTGCAAAGGAAAAATATATATTTGTTTAATTATTTGTGTTGTTATCAGTGTTATCATCAAAGCAAGTCAGTCCACAAATGAAGCTATTGACATTTCAATGGATAAATGATTGAAAAAGTACTAAACACAAAGGAAGGGATGTACTAAAACCATGCATAGAAAGCCAAGAAACCAGCTGAAATATGTCAGCATTTAGAAAGCACCTCTGCTTCTATTTGCAAATGAATGTCATCTCGTTTGGTAATAACTGACTGCCATTGACTAACAAAGTAATAAAAACGGGTGATACAATTTACAAAAGCAAAGATACCTTCACAAAAAAAATAAATAAATAAATCTCATAGTGATCAATATTAAACTCATAATCCGGAAGTGGAAAGAAGATGGGACGCATAAGTCAAAAGAATTTTCTAAAAAGTTGTCTGTATTCTGCTTCAGAGAGACCTGGGATTAGCGGGTACAATTTGTGAAAATAATCAGAAATGCACTTAACCACAATGGCCTACCTTCAATGCACAAGAATCCATTGCTGAAGAAGAAACAATTTAGAGGTTGTTTAAAGTTTTCTGCAGAAGCAAGACGATGAAATATTGTGAGAACATAGTCAAATTAAAGCTAAAGTCTTTTGATGTCGTTGCACAGACCACGTTTAAAAGGAGATCAGCCTCCATGTCACGAAACAAATGCCAAAAAATAAAGACTGCAAGGGTAGGGTGTCTTCCTGCTTATGATTGCTAGCTTACTTCATAAAGCTGAAGGAAAGATTAAAAAAAGCATTGATATACCAACTTTTTACATACATATTTTTCATTAATTTCCCAACAATGGAAAATGCCATTGTGCCTTCCTGTACAGAAAACTGTTGCAGAGGTCATTGCCTGAAATACATTGAAACGTGATGTCACCCATTCGAGTGTGTTAAAAATATTTATGTTGACTCACAACGCACAGACCAAAGCAAAGGAATCTGCGTAAAGGCTAGTTTTGTGATGACGCTGATGCGTTTGCATCACGCCTGGGACAATCGCTCGTGACGAGAGCAAGGTGTCTGTGCATAGCTGAAAAAAAAAAAATCTCTTCTTGTCACTCTGAAGTACTGGCTAACAGGTTGAACAAAGTTGTGCTGCTCATGGGAAAGAAGGCAGGAAAGGCAGCCAGTTGGACTGGTAGAGTCAGCTGGGAACAGAACAAGCCCAGTGAAGGAAGTGAGCAGCTACTGTTCCTAAGGACGGCAAAAACATCAACATGGCTCGCTCACTTTTTACAAGAACTCAAACCTGTTAGGACTTAATGACAACTTTCTTATATGCGAACTCCTTTTTCCCCCCACACCAACGGCAACAGGGGTCGAGTTGTTCTTGGTGTTGGTTAAACAGTTCCCATGCAGCTCTGAAACAGTTGCTTCCTCCAGAGCACTTGGGTGGAGCAAACCACAATCTGTCTTAATGGAATGAGTTTAATCTCTCTAATTGTCTTTTTAATTTCAGGATTGTACTGTTTGACAGGTTTTCTTCAGGGCTTTCTTGAAAATATGAAACCTGCATATTGAGACTGACCTGTGATTAGTGCAGGGACAGAGGAAGAAAACTTGCAGGAATGCAGAAAGGAATCTTAACAGTTGCAAGCCTTTCCTTTCTGTGTATCTGCTGAGTTTCTATTAAATGTTGTTCTTACTAAAGTGATACAGAGAGACTCGCTGAGATATGCAGACAAACAGCTCTACTATACACCCACATGCATGCATGTGACACAGTGTTCTTCTGATTGAAAAATGTATTTCTTTGTGCGATTCACTATGTAGAATTAAGTGTTTTTAACAATTATATCATTTCAAGTACAGGTTCATAAAGCTGTCTTGACTCAATAGATTTATTGTCTTTCTGCACTAAAATGCTGTCAGGTAACTGATAGAGACATAGACATTAGATCTATGTATTTATTCATATATTTATTTCCAAAACTGACATATTTCAGTTAGGTTTTGTTTGAATATTCAAAGTATCTTGCGGAAATATTTACATTTCCCACATTTGGTCATTTCACAACTACAAATTTCAATGTTCTCCGTATTGAGCCCTCTTTATCCTGATGCCTATGAATGAAATTCAATGCTGGCGATTACGAAAACCGGAAAAGCAGCCAAGAGACCCATATGTTAACTTTGGAGGAGATGCAGAGATCCACAGTTCAGGTGGAATAATCTGTGGACTGGACAACTATTAGTTGTTCACGCCACAAATCCGGCCTGTATGGAAGCCTGGAGCCTTTCATTCACCTTTCAGTGCCAGAACTACAACAGCACATCTCTCTGCTCTGGCAATAAAAGGATGTGACCCAGTCAAAGTACAGATCTGGAATCTGTGGTAAGAATCATAAATTGACGCTCATGGACGTTTTTTATCCAATCTGACTGTGCAGTTTGCAAAGAGGAATGATTAAAAGAAATTAGATGTAAAACTTTAATTGTACAGAAACATGGTTCTGCTAACTGTGCATACCATGAGATCCCAATAAAGAGATTTGCGATTGTAAAGGCACACCCTTAAGCACAGCATAATACCTAGTTTTAAACATAAAAATCTTTCTGAGTAAGCAGCTGGCTTTCTCTGCAATTTGATAATACACATTGCCATTTTTACCATTTGTACCACATTGTGTGTGTAGACACTTAAGTATGAATCTTACAATGATAGCTCTAGAATTAATAAAAAAAACTTCACTATTCCTAAATAATTCAAAATGCTAGGAGTTTTCTGTGTATTTTAAATCTTTGGAGTTTAGGAAACATTATTTCCTGACTGTGGCATTACGCATGTTGAAAGCGGATTGTTTGGGTTTGTAATTCCAGACTGGTTTCTGTCTCTGTTTCGTTGCCAACAGGGAAGAGCCAGAGAAACCCAGTAACGCAAAGTAAGGAAAAAAAAAAAAGAGAGAGAATCAAAGAATAGTTTTGGCATTTCTCTCCTTTGAGTGAGAGTGAACAATCTCATCATTGCACCAAGAGTGTTTCACTCTTTTTTTCTTTGATGAATTGATTCTGTACAAACACATAATGCAATAGATTTTTCTTTAGAATTTTACCTCTTCTAAATCTGACCTGTGACTACATGGATACATTAATTTCAAAAATATTTTTCAACTCAGTTGCGTCTCTACGTTTGTATTTGTATTGCTGACTGTTTTTTTATATTACAATTAACTTTTCTGATGATTTTAGAACTGTTTGTCTGATTGGGGTTTAAAGTTTTGAGTCTTCTTCCACAAGTGTTTCTTTCCTTCTGACAGAACTGGTGTAACTGAGTTGTATTTGTAGACTGAATGGCTCAAACACACCTTTCTGCTCGACCTACACATTTTCAATAGGACTGAGTTCAGGGCTTTGTGTTGACCAATCCAGAACATTGACTTTGTTTTCCTTAAGCCACACTTAAAGCCCACAATAGCTTTAAGGTTAATAGAAGGCTTGGCAGTATAATCAAAAAAATGTTTAAATGAAAAGAGTATACATTCAGCATCTTAAAATATCTCTAGAATTTCTGCCTTTAAGGTTGTGGTCACGGCATACTGTTAGTTTACCACAAGATGGAGCCAAAAACACAACAAGTGCTATGTCAAATGTTTGTTCCTAGTTATGACGGAAACAACACAGAATCATCAAACGTACTCTTTAAAGGGATCTATGTAATAGTTTTCCAGTGTCAGTGTCAGCTGGGAGATGAAAACTTCTCTGAAGTTCACAAAAATACACAAATATTTTTATTTTTTTTTTATTTATTTTTTTTTAGATGAACACTCGAGAAGCACACTGAGAAATGCTCTCAGTGTGCTACTTATTCACTCATGATGAGCATTATATTTTTAAAGCCAGATATCCCAATGTTCTCTCTACATGTTTACATATATTCTAAAAAGAAATAATAAATATTTACAAGGTGATAACATTGCAAACCAAGCTGGTCTGGTCGTCAAAAAGTGCTGTACTGGGAATATACAATGGACTTTTGAATGCTTTTGATGACAGCAGCTGCTTTTTATGTCAGGGAATGACCCAGCGCAACAAAACAGGAACATATTAGGTTTCACTCGCTGAACAATGAGCTGAAAGCTACTGAAATGCTACAGTTTCTCCATGGAGAGCTACAATCCTCCATAAACCTCTTCCTGGTCTCTTACAACTTGGATTTTAATGATCACATGCATCTGCCCGTACTTTATTATAGTTTGGACTGAACTGAACTGGATCTGAATCTGGCTATTTGATTATATTGTAGTCAATTCTCACCATGTTAGATATTATTTAATTAGATATTAATTGAAGATATTTTTCTTCTAAGGTAAACAGATGTGTGAACTGAATTGGTTTTAATTGAATTTAAATGGAAACCACCCATATATACTTCTTCAAATGTTAATCTGTCTGTATTTGTGCCATTATCTCCGCTTGGACTGACATTTGTTTCAGTATGGCATTAACTGAATTTCAGATTCTACCTCGTCACACAGTTAAAGTCACAAATACAACACGCCATTTGGCCAGAGGAGGGCGCTGCTAAACTCAATGCCAGGTGTTTCAACGCTCCGAAGAAGTGAGCTTTCCCAATGAAACTTGTGACATGTAATTCTAACATGCCGAAGGTTATTACTGTTGTAGTGGAGAAATATATGACCTGAATTTGTGTGGAATACGGTTTGGCGTTGTTTAGGTAAGAAAATTAACCGATCTTATATCGACCCGAAACAACAAAGCGGAATAAAAACCCTGCTTTAATGCAGCTTTAGCTAGTTAGCTTACTCCAAAGAGGTCACACCAAACTCCATTTAGATTCATCTCATTAGTACAGAATGTTGTTTTACTTCCATTTTCTAGGTTTAAAAGTAAACATTTTGTTATTGTTCTTACAACCTGGTAATGTGAAAGGGGTATCGGCTGATTGCTAGTACTATTTTAAGCTAAAAGCAATACATTTTAAGGTAGATTGTCTTATTGTAGGTAGCCTTTGCTTCAGTTTAAATTTTGTAGATTTCATAATCAGCTCCTCAAATAAAACCTAAACGAATGCAAAATAAAAAAGGTTTACTTTAACACCGTTAATGTGTGACTCTCAGCAGTTTTGACAGTTTTCGGCTTTTCCAGATGTTGTTTGTTCTGACAGGAAGCCGGGTAGCGATGAGCGCCCCCTGCGGGTTAATTTGCACCGCTGCTCGACGCTTCGCCCGGCAAAGTCCTGCTGCTGCTCCGCTGTGCAGGCTGCTGCTGGGCCCCGGGTTCTCAAACAGGTGAGTCTGCTCTGCTCTTTTTTTGGTTTGGCTGAAATTCAGTGGGGACCCCTTTGCTAATAACCTTTAGTCACTAGAAAAATGAATACACAAATACCTCCAGAAATGAGAATGTCATTAAAATGTGTATTTCATGAATTAAATTCAAAAGGGGAAATTTGTTCAGTTTTTATGTAGACTGATTATTTTAAGCATTTATGTTATTGTTGATGAGCATAGGCTACCACTAATTAAAATGTTAAATTCAGTCGCTCTGAAAATTAGAATAAATATAGAAATGACTACTAATACGGATATTTAAAGGCGTAACAGTCATGGGGGGAGACTTGACTTGGTGGGTAAGCCACTAAAATGTGTTTGCCAACTAAGCTGATGGTTTACAGAGTGCCATATCCCAGCATGTTTATGCAAATTGAGTGGAAGGAAAAACTGGCAGAAAATAAAGCAAAACCAACAGGGTTTACTGCAGCCTTTAGATGGTTGTGACTCACAAGACATGGTCTCCTCCAGAAGCATATACATCAGAGGCACCTTACCTGGACTAAAAATAGCATTGTTTTTTTTTTTTGTTTTGTTTTTTAGATGGAAGAGAATTTTTATTGGAATTAATATTGGTCCTAGAAAGTACAGGAGGAGTGGAGAACCTTGCTTTTTGTAGGGTAAATTTAATCTAGATTAAATCATTTTTCACAACTAAAATAGAAAAGGTAACAAAGGTAACAAACTATATCTAAAGTAAGTTTGGTTGACTTGTCCACTTTACCCCACATTTTGCCTGTATGACGTATAGCAATAATAAGTTAATTGATTGAAAAGTAGTGTTAGCGCTTAGCTCGTCTCCATTTGTGCACATGAAATCTTGAGATAATTTGGTGTATTTTGTGTGCGCTTTCCTGTTCAGTGTATTGTCCTTTATTGACATTGAGGTCAAACTCCAAGCCTCTTTTTTTTTATTTTTTTTTTATACAAGTTCTCCCTGCATAGCTTCAGGTTCTTTGCACAAACTATTTTCTAACTTCTTTTTCATCTCTATCAGAAGAAATATGTCCTCCAAAAAACAAACGGACCACTTGGAGAGGACAGCGAGCAACTACAGACAAAATGTAAGCTCTGCTTTGAAGACAGTCGTGTGGAATTTGTAGTAAAAAGCTGTCCCTTCCTCATTTTATTGATGTGTTTTATTTGTCTGTCTGTTTGTTTGGATGCCTGATGTAGGCGCTGTATCCCGCCCAAGTCTGTGGAATCGTGACCGAATCGGAAACAGTAAAAAGACTGAGGATAGCCGTGCACCCAGACTTCAGCTTCAAAGCAGGACAGTGGTGAGAACGCACTCTGTTTACACCTCTATATAAGCAATGAAGATCTTCACTGATTTATGGACTCAGTTAATTGTTAATCTTGTTGAATTTGCGTGTTTCCAAAATACAGAAATCATTTTAAAAATACAAATCTGTTCGCTCATATTTTATCAACCACAGCGGTCTGTAAATCCTTTTTTTTTTTTTTAATTCTTTAAATCTGCAGTACTCGGAGCCACCACCTGGTGGCAGCATTCAGTCAAATTCAGCCACTTGAGATTCAAGCTTTAAATATTGACAGAACTTTACAGATTATGCAGATATATGAAAGATATCCATTTAGGAACATTGGACATTTTAGACTCAACGTAATGAAAATAGGTTCTCTGATGAAAGCAGGCCTTTTTTTTTTTCTTTTGGTTGGACAGCGCACACGGTGTTGGTGGCTGTTAGGTAACCAGTCATCCTGCTTTAACTGGCTGTAAATATGTAGTTTTTGTAAAGAGGACATGACTTCCTTACTACAACAGACCCTTCATGTGTGGCTCCTTTATCTTTCTCTAACGAAACAGTGGGTTATTGTGCTGCCGAAACATCAGTCCAGCTGTTTAACATTGGCTACACATGTGGCTGTGCTTTGTGGCAAACAAACGTGCTGCAGCTGGAACGAAGTTGCCAGCAGGCAGCTGCGCTTCTGGTTTGATTTCATTCTGTGGGTTTTCTGGAACGGGCCGCTCTTCTCGTCGAGGTCAGAGGACGACGCTCTACCTTCATTCAGCCTCTGACCCCGCAGTTCAGCATGTTTTCGCCACCTCAAGATTGACTTGCATTATCAGTTTTTACCGGCAGTTTGGGGTTTATGTTTTTGCATTGTGCTGTTTCCTGGTGCAGGGTGGATTTCTACATCCCTGGTGTGGAGAAGGTGGGAGGTTTCTCCATGTGCTCCAGTCCGGGTCTGTTGCAGAGGGAGGGTGTGGTCGAACTGGCTATCAAGTACGCGAAACATCCCCCAGCACACTGGGTCCACACTGTGGTGAGTGATGGGAGACGACTGAAAAGGAGGGAACAAAAAAAAAAGTGCTAAGAGGAGAGGCAGTGAGTGTTTATTTTTTCCCTCTGAATAAAATATCAATTTGTTTTTTAGTCGTTCTTTGAATCTGTTATGTTCTCCTTCAGCTTTCACTTTCCCTTTGCAGATTCATGTGGGTTTAATGTAGTCTCGTGATAAAAACGGTCTTGTTATAGAAAGATCTGAGGAACAGCGGCGTTCATTTGAACGTTCAGAGACGTACATTTCTCTGGGATGATTTGATCCGTTTCTTTGATATCGTTCTCCAGGAACAGTTAGGCACTGTTTTCGTAGCTCGAGAAAGAATGTATTATCATTTAGACAAGAGCAGATGAAGAAAAAAAAACAAAAAAACACTAGAAGTAAGGAAACCCGCGCATTTTGTTGCGTTCTCTTTATTATTAAGTCCGTCTTCTTCCGTTTTTCTGAAACGGTTTTGTCGTCTGTTCTCTTCCGTCAGTGTACAGTAGGCTCCCGGGTGGCCATGCGTGTCGGCGGAGACTTCTACTTCGACCCGCTGCCCTCGGGTCCAGCTGTGGATTTGCTGCTGGTTGCCGGCGGCGTCGGGATCAATCCGCTGTACTCTATTCTGCTGCACACCTCGGATCTGCTGCGCCTCAACCAGTCCTCTGCTGGTCGGCGCTTCAACATCGGTTCTGCCCACCTCTGCTACAGCGCCAAGAACACCGAGGAGCTCCTCTTCAAGGTAACTGCTCCTCACTTAGAGTGAGAATGCTTGGAAGAATTTCTGTTGCAGTTGCAAACATTAATGTGTGTCACATTAAGGTTTCTGATTAATCGGTCGATTAATCTTTGTAGCAAAGGATGCATCTGCAGCTAAAAGAAAAAATATTTCTGGCATCAACATGTGAAAAGCTCACTTGTTTCTGCTTGACTTAACATCAATAAAGTGAAGGGCTGGTCCGATTATTATTTTTTTGGATTAACAGATTAATAATTGGATAGTAAAATGTGCTTAATATGAGATTTGTCTTAAAGAATTTGAACCGAGTGAAGCTAAAGCTATGCCACCTGAGAGGTTCTGGGTAGAACATGTTCAGAGACAATGGTGTATTTTTATCTTAAGTGCAAAATGTATACTTTTCTTACAGTTTTGACTGAATTACTGCTCTGTGTGCTTTCAGCAAATGGCCTTTTCTGTGTCTGTATACTCCAGTCAACGATTTATCAGTTACTAAGTTAGACAATTATTCGAATAATCGATTCACCACGAGTAATTTGATTAATTGTTTCAGCCCTAAATGTGACAAAATCTGAAATGGTTCAATAACCATCAGTCTGTCACAGCCTGACTTGTTTTTTTTTTTTTCTTATTCTTTTTTGCAGAGCTCCATCATTGAGAAATGTGGGGAGTTTCCCAACAACTTCACCTGCAACTTTCACGTCACGCAACAGAGGGCAGGAGTCGAGCCGCACCTTCAGCCATTCGTCAAAAGTAATCTGCGCACAGAACCGTTTCCTCGTTTAGCCGGGGATGATTGATTGACTGTCGCATTCCTCCGCAGTCTGCTTTTCTTTTGATTTATCTGTTTCATCACGTGAAGCCGGCTTCTATCAAAGCCGCGCGCGCACCACGAGCCTCGACGTCTTAATTAATGCCTCTGCTCCCCCGTGTCTCCTCAGGTGGGCGAATCACAGCGGAGGAGTTGCAGGCGAACGTGGACCCACAAAGGACTTTGTGTTACTTATGCGGACCGCCGCCAATGATAGAGGCGGTTTCAAAAACCCTCATGGACTTCGGGCTCCCAAAGGACAGGATCCTGTTTGAGAAGTGGTGGTAGGAGAAGTTGGAACGTTTGGTGGCCTTCAAAGGGAGGAAATGCCTCTCTACACATTCAAGGTCTATGACAGCATCCCTGAACTGCGAACTGAATCAAATATAGTTGTTTCTTTTTATTTCCTGAATTACAGTCAGGAAAACATCTTTGACTTTAAATGTCAAGTTTCTGTACAGATTTCTAGCAAATACTAATTTAAGTTGAGAGTGAGATTTGTAAGATTTGCAACAAAATCCTTGCAAAGTTTAGTTTTGGGAATATGTTTCATACTGAAATATATTTTAAAGATGCACCGGTCACAGATTTGTGCCCAATTTCCTGTCTTTGATGTGTTGACGCTGTTTTCAACCAATTCCAATTTCTGCTAAAGAGATGTTAAGAGCTCACAACATTTCTTTATAGCCTTACAGCTGTGTGCAGTCGTCCATCAGTGTAACATTGCATGTAGATCTTATATTTGATGCCAAATAAAACAGCAGCTTTCCTGTTGTGTGCTGGAATCTGCTCTAGGTCAATTTGAAAAGAATCCAACTTGTATACATTGAATTGTGGGATTTTCAGAATTCGCCACTGTGCTCTTTCACTTTGGCTTCACACTTATTGAAGCCATTTATTGAAACCTGAAAACAAAGCAGGTGAAATCGAAACTTTGTGTTTATGTGCCAAAAAGAATAACTTCATTTGCAAAAGTAAAAAAAAAAAAAATTCTGATGAGCTTGTTTTTGTAATTACACCTCACTTTCTTTCCCAACATCAAGTGAAAACTTGACGATCTCTCACATGCTTGGCCACCACTGTACTGTTTTCCTCTCTCACACACACACACACACACCCTCCCACGGTGCTCATCATCTGAGCAGTCTCTTTTCTCACACATCTTCCACATCAGCAAACAGTTTTCCATCCCAGGGCAGGTTAGGCGTCCCGCGGCGCTCTGTAATGGAACCTCCAGGTGGTCTCTGATTGGCACGGATCACCGAGCGTCCCTCAGAGACGGCGACGAGCTTCTCGCTGCCGTTTCTCAGCGAAGGGTTGTAATGTTCCCCCGTTCGTGGCGATAACGTGGAAGTGAAATGGAGGAAAGAGAGAAAAAAAAAAAGAAAAAGAGCTAACTTTGAGGCAGTCTGGGCTTCAAACACTTTATTGAGCTTCTTGTTAAACCGAGACCCAATTGTTACACCACTCACGCACTTCCACAGGTAGTTCAGGAAACAAATAAAGAGCTCGTTTCTAAATAACACATTCTTGGGTCATTTATTGCAAATAAAACTTTTCTATTGCCTTCAGCTTTCGAGAAAAACGGCAAACCACACAAAAGGTTGTACCTATTAAAATACTCACTACAAGAATTACGTTCATGTTTGAAAATTGTATTCCTCTTGGCATATTATCACTTAGTTTTTTTTTTTTTTTTGGAGTTGGATAATGCATATGCTGGTAATTGGTCTAAATTTAGAGTTTAGAGTTGGATTGATTCTTCCACTTGATGAAAGGCAGCACTTTTCCACATTGTAGAACTGAATCTACAACTAAACTGATCTTATTCATCTCACTTCCCATAAGTATGACTGAAATATTCATTATAAATCCATGCCCGATGAGCTCTTGTCCATCTGAAATATCAAATGGACAAAGAATGAATTTGATTCGTTCCAAACCTTTCCTTTTTAGTTTAGCTGCCTCTACTGTTTACTTCAGCGATGACTAATCTAAAGACTAGTTTGGCCAGTTTTTGAAGTAAGAGAAGGTTTCCTTTTTGCTTTTGATTTGACAGGGACGGGTCTGGTCTACTTCCTGGACTTTGTTTTTCACCTGACCTAATGTTGCAATGCTTTCTCATTTCCCTGCCATAAAAAGATCATCTACCTCTGCTGTCTTGTGATTTTATTGCTCTCTTACAGAAAGGTTTGTTTGATCTTTGCAGTGATGATATTGTACTGTTACCGAGAGCCTCTGTAAACGGGCTGTGAATTTGCTGCTGCAGATTTCAAATACGCCTTGGAACTTGGATTACTTGCTTTCCTAGTCAACACATCTATTGAAGCATCTTTTCAATAGATGTCTGTAAAACTCTGATTTGGAACTTATGCATATTTTGTCGTGCAACAGAAACTTCAATGCATTTTGTTACCATTTTATGACAGACGAACACAGAAAATAGTGAGTAATGTCAAGTGGAAGGAAAATAAACTTGTGCAATAATCTAAGAAGTGTGGTGGGAATTTTGGATTTCTTTACTCTTTTGCACTTCAATTAAAATCCAGTGTAACCAAGTTATTTCATATTGGTAAACAGCTTCCACTTGTGTGTAACTTAATGTCAGAATAAATTCACCTGTTGTGAAGACTGTAGGGGAAGTGGAGCAAAAATAAAGCCACTGTTAAAACAAACTTATAAGAAGTTTGGCTTGTGTAAAACTGTGGAAGATGTTTGGAGCGCCAAAATGAAAATTTTTGGACTTGCATTCAAAATGCAAACTAACCCTTCATAATGCACTGGACACACACCGTGGCAAAACATAGTAAAGACAGCATTTCAGTCTTTAGATGTGTAAAGTTGGTAGCTATATGCCCCCATCAGTCCTCCCACTTTATGTGCAGTGAAAGGTCATTCTACATAGTATTAAGCAGAAAAGCTGAAAACAAATGCACGGCGCACATTTTTTTTTTTTTTAAGTGTTTAACAGTTTTGGAAACCAAGTCACATTTTCTTTCCACTTAACAGTGGCACGCAGCTTTGTGACTGTTACTGATGAAAATATAATAAATCCAAGTTTAAGGTTGTAAAAAAAAAAAACATGACAAACGCTCAAAGAGCGACAATACGTTTGCAAGACACTTTGTGTATTTTACATTTATTTATACTGTGAGTAAACTTCAAACTCCTAGTCCAAAACGAGAAAACCTTCACCCTTCACCGCGTAAGACGTTTACAACCTGGACTACAACTAAGAAACTCACTCTTTATGTACAAAACAATATGTCCTCATAGCAGCTTTAGAAACAGTTAGTGAAACGGGGGCAAAGGTCACCTTCAGGAGTTACTCATGGGGGTCATTTCGGCCCATTGCCATTTTGTGGTTTGGATCTTTTTGTCCCTAACTGTGTTGCTGCTGGTTGATTTTTATTATTTTTTTTTATTTATTTATTTTTTTATTATCAACCACAAGTCAAGCTAATAAATAATATATTTCTATAGAAAATAATTTATAAATAAACTAGTTTCTATGAGAAATTTAAGGGTTTTGTGATTTGATTATTTGTCTCCATAATTCATCAAAATATTTAAATACCAGAAGAAGAAACTGCTATGGATTTGACTGAGGAAACAGATACTAGCTGGTTGGTTTACAGGTGTGAAATGGTCGGCAATAGGGCAAATTGATGTCACATTAGCCTGAAATAGATAGCAAACGTAAAAAAATAAAAATAAAAATCTCCAAACATACGTCCTACTTAAGGCATTGGCAGGAGAAGCTGTGCAGCACTGTACATTACAAAAACAGTCAACAGAACAAAGCAGGGAACCCTACAGCGCAACTTTACCAAATGAACACTAAGGTGAATGCACCAAAGTCCTGAAACCATAAGAAATTACAGATTTCTTATGGTTTCACTTTCTTGGAGAACTTCCAAGTGGACAAATACTTTTTCGCAGCACTGTATATGCTTTGCTCCAGATTAGTTCTTCCACAGGAATTCAAGCTGAATGTTGAAAAAGCTTTCCCTTCCCTCCGATCGCTCCGTTCGCAGATACGTCAACAAACTCCGGAGAACAGCTGCTGTTTGATGCGCTCCTCCACCCTGACCTTTTCCTTCATCCCCCTCTCGTCGCCCAGACCGAAATCCGTCCACCTCACCGCCTTCTCCTGCCTGGACAGCGGGACGGCGTCGACGTCAGTTTCCTCCTCTTGATATTCGACAGAAGCCCTGCGCTCCAGCAGCAGGGAGACGGCCTTTTGATGCTGCGCCTCGTCTCCGCTCTTCTGAAGGCCCGCTCTTTGGCTCCTTCCGCTGTCCCCTCTCTTCCTCCCCTCCGCCTCTGCCTCCTCCTCCTCCTCTTCGTTGATCCTCAGCCTGTCCATCTCAGTCTCTATCACCAGGGACTTGTTCTCTTGCTCGTCTAGCGCTTCCCCGGCTGAGTGTTTCTTTGCCTTGCTGCGACCTCTGAGGTTCAGCATCTGAAATCAAACGGATGTGTTTTGAGATGGTTTCCTGCTTTGTGCCACGTCTTTTCTTTCGCTTCCCCCTCCCCCCAGACGCCTGACAAACCACAACAAAGCCTTGTTCACTGATGCCTCTTTCCTGTACAGTTTGAGGCCAACTACCTGCCTATTATTAGACGTTTTCTAAGTGGGTTTTACAGTCGCTGTACATCCCATATTTAGAAACATACCTTCTTTTTTTTCTTTTTTTTATTTTACACTACCTCCTGTGACAAAGTCACTCACCGTCAAGGCGCAACAGAGACAAGTGACAGATTTGTTGCAAAGACTGAGGACGAACCTTGAAGTCTTTTCTCCTGCGTTGCAAAATGGGTCTCTGAAGGAAAAGGATTTGCTTAGTCGACAAACTTCCATCACTGCGAAAAGAGAAGAGGAGGCCTTTTAATGAACGTCACCCACCGTATTATAATTCAGGGAGCTTGCATTAGCGCGGCGTGTGCTGAAATCCAGGCTCTGCTGCCTGCGGTTTCTCAAGTGACAGGTTAAAAAACAAAAGCGGTTCAGCGATGCCTTTTTTTCTTTTGTTGTTTTCTTCTTTTGCTTGTTTGTTCGCAGAGGCAACAGATTTCAAAAGCTTTTTCATGTCGAGACGAGCATATGATCAGGATTTGTCAGATCTGGAGCCATCTGTCCTTCATATCCGACTTCCAGCGTCAGTCCTGCTCCCAAAAGGAACGGGACCGACAAGGCGCTCGGCGAGAAGAATCAACAATCGAGCAAAGCCGTAATTAGACCCGGCTAAGTTTAGGAGACATTTGTCAGCGGGATGAAAGGGTGAATATTTTAAACGAATCAAGTGTTGTCTTTACTTAGAATTTCAGAGGGCTTTGGTACCTGTTTGTTCTGACAATGGGTGTTGGCAGCACACACATCAGTCTCCATCCATATGGAGCCAAGGACTGGAGCAGCGGGATGTAATCAGTCTTCACCACAACACCCTGGAAAGGGAAAAAAAAAATAATTCAAATGTGTACAAGATGTAAATACTCACATTACATTACCCTGTCTACAACGTTGGACTCCATGATTTGAGATAAGAGCAATTAAATATAATTGTGCACCGATTGCAGTTTTCTGGCCGATCGCTAATTTTTAAAAGGACCAAACCTTGCTAATTTCGATATTGGCCGATATTTCTTTTTTTTTTATTATTATTTGTCTGAAAAGTTGCTAAATAAAGTCGCTAAGTTGGCAGCAGTGGGATGACGACTGTTAACCGCAGACGTAACATGGTGGGCGGGTCTGTCAGGCAGCTCTTTCCATGACTGGTTTGCAGACTATGGCAGAGATAGATTAGATCTGAGGACAGTATTGATTTGTCATGCATGTGTTGTCTGATTGCCAGTCTCCCAACATTAAGAAAATCAGGTCCTACTTATCGGTGCAGCCCTAAGTAAGTATCCACAAGGAGCTAAGCCAGAGGGGAGGAAGTGGCTGCAGAAAGTGGGTAAAGGACATCTATCCAAACACTATGCAGCTGAGCCAGTATTTATACTTCTTACCACATTCAGGTTGAGAAATGTCAGGTCAGACTCAAAACTGTGCGCCCAATTTTTGTCATTTCAAAATGATGATTTTAAAGTTCTGACCAGAACTATCCAATGCGCATTAAAAGGGGGAGATTAGATTCATGAATCAAGGGCGCTCTTCAGGATGCTTTTTTTTTTTGTCCTTCTCATCTTCTCGGAACATAGGAAAACTTTGCCTCCCGAGTCGAAACGGCAGAGGAACGACATTGAAAGCTCACGTCTATAACAGTCCACTGCTCAACCACGATGGCGTCATAGGAGGTGTCTGTGGTCTCCTCCGCAGAGCTCTGGAAGATGAAAATGCTATCCACAGATGAAACGCCACTGTCTGGAAACAAGCAGAGTCACAGACAAACACAGGCACATGTAAGTGTTTCAGACCTCCTCTCCATTGTCTCGCTCTTCATCCACGTCCAGTTTAGGTCGAGCCCGCTTCACACGTGTGCAGCTGAGCAGCGGCTTGTGAGACGAGTCGTGGACTTTGAGGTGACGACCCCTCGTGCGTGTCATTCATCATGCAGCAGCGGTCTTAAGAGTCTAAGAAGATTTTCTCATCTCGTCAGACTTTCAAATTCTCGGGTTAGACTTAGATGGTGTGGGATTTCTATTTTAGAATAAAAACCTTAAACATCCAGCCAGGTGGTCTGTGATAGAACGTCCCTGGGAATTTTTAGCAAGATCTAAAAGTTGACTTGTGCCAAGTAATCTGATTGAGCACGAGTTATTTTGTCAAACAGGAATGGCTACAGAAAGTCTGTTTCTAGATGTGCAAACCAAAAATAATCTTGCGGCTGTATTTACAGTGACAGGTGGTTCTACAAAGTGTAAACTGAACTTCTGCACTTTCTGAATACAAGTGTACGCAACGTATTTCAGGTGTCATTGTCCTTCCATTTCCAGTTGGTTCGCCAAATTGTGTTGGTCGGTCAGTCCTTATAGATTTGTTGTTGTTAAATGAGAAAAAAGAACATTTCAAGGGGTACAAACACTTCAGCAAAGTGCAAGGAGATGCAAAAATGTCCTAGCATAAAACAAGCCCTGGTTTCTGTGGCCGACTTTGCTTGGCCTCCGACTTAACAATGTTTCAAAAGCATAATTACTGCGGAGGACAAACCATGGTCGTCTGTGAGGTGGAAAAACCCATCGATGAGCTGCGCCCCACTGCTAAAGTGCTGAGTCATGTGGTCGAGCCAGTTTGCATCAACATCTGTGATCGCCTCCGCCTCCTTTTGAACATGAAGAGGCACCCGGAGAGAGTAGAACCTCAGGGACGTGTCGGGCTCTTCTGTGTGGTTGTACAGTGCAAACAGCTGCATCCCTGCCAGACGCACAGACAAATAATCAGCAAAAATGAAGTGGAGAGTGAGCCCTGATGATGGGGCCTGTCGAATTGGGGAACAAAATAACAACCTTCTGCTTACTTACTAGCCTGTGCCGGCGGTGAGCCTGAACCTGTGTCATTCTCCGAATTCTTCAGCCTGATGTGGTTGTTGTTCTGTGTTGTCACGCGTCTTTGCCCATCTGTCTGCGTTGAGTCAGATCTTCTTCTGTCATGGTCACGATCCAGCTCTGGAGAGCTGAGCCAGCTGTCTGGGCTGGAAACTCTCCTTTCTCTCTGTTTGGAGACATTAAGATGTTTCTCTGTGGATGCAGTGAAGTGCTGTTTAGTCTCTTGTGATCTACACTCTGGCAGCCTCGTTGTGACTGCTGTTTCTGGTAGGCTCAGACCGGACCGTTTGCCCTGGACTTCTGCCACATTGTGAGCTTTGGGTTTGATGTGATTATGAGGCTTATTGAAGTCCTTGGCACCAATCTGTGAGGTTATTATTTGATCACAAAGCTCCTCTGGGTTATGAAGAGAGTTTACCGGGTGCTTCAGGAGGCTGAAGTTTGGTTTTCTGGACGCTGAGGAGTTTTGATCCTGTTTGACGCTCTCCATAGCCCCATAATCCGACTCTTGCGATTCGCAGCAGCAGAGATCAGCATCTTCACCATTCGGGTTTGGCTCCGTTGGGCTCGTATCGGTGCTGAAAGGCTGCTGGTGTATTGGCGACGGGCTCGAATGCAAGGACGACAGCTCCTCTGGGTCCCAGTGTCCCAAAAAATACGGCCCTCCGCCTGGCTGTTGGAGAAAACCCACGAACATCACCCCTTGCTCCGCCACATCCTGGATCTGTAAAGCATACACACACATAATCAATAGACTATCTGGTATATGGAAATGTTACCGGTATTTCCCTTTCATCAAAGGAGTTCCTCAGGATTTCATAATGGGACACTTAAATCCTGGTCTACAAAACACAATATTTATGGTAATTTATCAGATATCTAATTCCATTTTTCCTCAAATGACTCAGTTATTTATTGTTGAAGGCAGCAATGGCTGACTCTTCCTTTATTTGTGATGGTTCATAAATGACAAATCTGTCAAGACTCCAGAATCAGCCAAATTTAATGGTGAACACACGAGTTCTTAAAAATAAATAAATCACAGATTAAACGACAAACAACATACACTTTTTATAGAGCTGTTATTTAGTCAGTTATTTTATTCAGGTTAATTTAGCACAATTTCATACAACTGTAATTGGCTTTATATGCACAATATTCTCAAATAGCAAAGAACATCCTGAGAACTTTTCAATGGGCCCTGACCTGAAAAGTGTTACTGATCAGAAGTAGTCATTGAATGCATCTGGGAAGTATCCAAAGTTGTTGGATACGGTCTACCATTGTGCTAATACACATCTGCTAACATGCTAAATTAAAGCAAGTCTTTAATTTAGCACATGGAAAATATTTAGCTCACTTTGCCTCCACTAAATAATTGTTTCCGGATAAATTCAAAATTTTCAGTTGAATAAAATTTCAATAAAATTCAGCGTTGAAGTTAAGAATTCAATTAGACATTTATGTTCACACTCTCATTTTGAAGTTAGGTGAAAGCTGTTTACGCAGCAGTTCCGTTTCCCTCACGTTTCCCGGCCGTGCCGTGATGCGGTACAGCAAATGTTCTGTACCCAGAATGCAACAGTTTAAATTCAACTGATGTCAAGCATATTTTCTGACTGAAGCTCTACCGTGGTCAATAAGGGAAAAACCAGCCACCGAATTAAAAAATAATTAGAAAAAAAAGAGCTGTTGAAATATGAAGCCATTTTATTTCCTGTAATAATAATTGAACTGTCAGAATTGGTTACACTGGGATAGTTAAGTCCATTATGAAACAAGATGTGGCAGTTTTTGGTGACCAGCAATGCCAATCCCTCTTGCTGTATTTAGATGACATTGTTGTGTTTTCATCCTCTGCGCAGCAACATCTTGAGAGGTTGGATGTGGTCTTAGGACGGCTTCAGAAGGACGGCCTTACAGCTGAGCTAAGTAAGTGCCACTTTTTCCAGCAGGAGGTGCACTACCTGGGCCATGTAATTTCTGACCAGGGAGTAGCCACTGACCCCGCTAAAATTGAGGTGGTAGCAAAGAGAAGCGTTCGCCTGTTCATTGATTGCTCTGCTTTTATTTGGATAATGTTTGGCTGTTCACTTGCTTATAGTGAATATTCATTGTTTTTTTTTTTGTTTTTTTTGTTTGTTTAGTTTTTTTTCTGTGTGTGAAAGGGCATTTTTTTCCACAGCGGCACAAATGAACTTGCTGCGTCGGCTCCTTTTATTCCGACGAACAAAGCCTAATTTACACACAAACAAAGGCTGACAGACGCAAGGTGGGTATTCTTCATAATAACAGCCCACCTAATCAACTGGAAAGATCAAATATTCAAATGACAAAAGGACCTCATTATCTGTACACATTCATGTGGCACGTGTGTTTGCTGTCCCACCCCCCTACACACCCCTCCGCCCTCCAACCAAGCTGGAGCGGTTAATTGTCAGTTGATATTTGGGCTGACAGTTTCAGGCGGACTCAACAGGGGAGGGAAAATCAGATTTCCAGAACTACCGCCGAACAATAATGAGGCACATCTTCCCCTATCACCCACTCTTTTTGACATTTCACTCATCCGTGCACGCAGGTTGCAACTCTGAACTGGTTTCTCCAGCACCCACGGACACAATTTACAGAGATCAGCTCTAGTTTATCTGATCATTACATCCAGAGGGATGCTAAGAGTGGGCAGGGCCGGCTTAGTACTGGAAAAACAGAAGTATAGGATTTCAAAACACACACACACACGCACGCACACACACACACACACACACACACACATAAAAAAAAAACCATGTACCCTCTTCTCTGTGTCTGCATTTGCTTTGGTTCTTATCACAAACTCTCACTGGCAGCTTGCGATCTGATTGGTTATTCATGTCACGCTGCCAGAGCCTATCACATTATGCTCAGTGATGTGCATTTCCATCCAATCAGGTTTTCCTTTGTGCTCGCTGGGTGTTCAGATGCAAATCTATTCAACAGAGCACATTTTCATTTCCCAATGTGGGACTGCTGGCGAATTCATGAGTGGAGACGCAGAGGAAGTTTAACAGCAGACACGGGACTGTGCAAAAGTGTTGAGCTACACCTACTTCCTTTACATGTTTGCACCAAAGACTCTGACTTGTGTTTGTTTATGGTGTCTTAAAAAGTATTTCTTCATGCTTTGGTAGATTTTTAACTTGTTTATTTTTTAATATCCCTTCACAATAGCCTGCCTCACAACTAAAAGTTCAGAATGAACTTTTCATACATCTGATACTTTTATCATACATAATTAGATCTCCATCTTAGACAGACTGTATTGGACACACACACAAAAAAAAACATCAGCAAAAGCACCACGACTCAGACACTCTGTATGCCACACACAGGAACACAAATGTCACAAATTTATAACAATAATAACCTCATGCTACCCTATGCAGAGCTCGGTCTGTGCTGATAAAGACACACTCACATCCACACGCCGAATGCCAGGAGGAGTCGCCAAGGCAAGGACACCAACCTTTTCTTGTTTGTTTTTTCAATTTAATTGTATAATATTTATTTAAACCACAAGGGGGCACTCAGACTGTTTAAAGATCAACAAACTCTCAGCCCAAGCTGGTCAAATCATCATGAGTTATAAAAACAAAGGAAGGTTGTAACGGTATGACAGAGAGTAACACTTTCTCCAACTTTTTTAAACAACCTTCATTAGCATGACTGGACTAAATGTTTTACAAATATGCCTCTTTCCGTCATAATTAAATCCACATCAAACAAGTTCTTAGATATGCCACCAATAAAACAGAAATAATGCAAATGTATTTTTTTTTTTTACACTAAAGTTTCATGAAAAAAAAAACCTGAGAGCCCATTAACTATTAAGTTCTTTATTGAGGAATTTTAATATACTGATAGATGATATCTTAAATAAAATATATCAGGTGAGGAATAAGTTATGAAACTCCTTTTGAGGATCATTAATAGCTAACCTCGCCAACTCTGACTAGAACAACCTCAGGGTGAGTTCTTGTCGTCACCTACCAATCTCTGAGGATTTCTGGGAGTGGAGGGGAAAAGTTTTCCTCCAGTCCTCGTTGCCGATACAATCCCTGACCCCCACTAAAAATAAAACTTTTTGCAAACCCTGCAAATAGCTCCTTGATAATCAACTTGGTGCAGAAAGAAAATCTCTCATATGCTTTTTGTCCTTTTTTTATTAAAAAAAAAAAAACAACTAATCGAGTCTTTGGATAAGGGTTCCTTGAAACAAATTACCTAAAAGTGCAATTTGAAATCTATTCTTTATATCAATTGTGTGGTGACAAAAAAAAGTACATGTGCTCAAGAAGAGGCTTATTTTTATGCTTAAACAAAGTAAAGGCCAGTGTTGAGTGGCTTACATGTACCAAAAGCAAAACTAAAAATGTCCTGGTAAAAGGATTGGAAAACAATGTCTCAAAAACCTTGAACATTATCATTATAAATTAAAAAAAAAGAAAAAAGTCCATCTCTTTGGAAGTTTTGGAAATTTAAAGAAATTAGTTATGACTCAAGGCATTGTCAAAACTTTATTTGCTCCAATAATGACGCTTTACCTACCATGGTGTTTTATCTCCCTTTTCAAGTAGTCCAACCATTTATTTATTTATTTACCAGCTTCAACACACTGAAGACAGTCCCAAGTTATGCAATTCTGTTCTTGCTCAGTTTCTTTTATGTTTATATATTTTATTTAAACCATAAAAAGGCAGATTTTTGCTTCCCCCGCCCCCAGACACAAAAAACATCAATGTGAGAATTTCTTAATGAGGAACTATTTACTTTAGCCAAGACGCAGCTAACTTTCTATATTCTCTCAAATACTCAGGAATCTTGAGACCACGTGGTGATGAAAGTTCGTTGCGCTATGATTTTTACTTGACCTAAATTTTCCAAAGAATTATCAGATGAATTAATTAGACATGAGGTCAGGCTGTCATCAACTCGAGCCACTCCAGGCATTCGGCATCCAGAGGTTAGCAAGTCATTGAAATTCCATTAACAAGTTGCATTTCAATAGCACTTCCACAGACCTGATAGCAGCGGCACATACAGCTCTGGGAAAAATTAAGAGACCATTTAAAATGATTAGTTTCTCTGATATTACTTTTTCATAGGTATGTGCTTGATTAAAATGAACATTATTCTATGAATTAACAACATGTCTCTGGAATTCCAAGCAAAAGTTTAGTGTAGAAAAGGAGAAATGGTCAAAATAACGAATAAGATGCAGAGGTTTCAGAGCTCATCTAATGCAAAGAAAACAAGTTCATACTCATTTAGAAACAACAATACTAATGTTTTAACTCAGGAAGAGTTCAGAAATCAATCTTGGGTGGAATAACCATATACTATTCGATATAGCTTGAAGTTTCAGAAATGTTTTTATCACTATCATAACACAGGAAAACAACGTAAAACCGAATGAATCATCTTTGGACTGACCTTCTTAACATAGTTCTGGATGGCTTCCGGGTCAGCAGCCTGTTGACTGGCCACGCAGACCTCCGTCTCCAGACGGTTTCTCGCCCACCTCAGCTGGCTTTTCTCTGGACTGGGAGGCGAGACATGAAAAGAAGACGGTCGTATGTCATTTAGCTCAGGTCAAATACTGTCTTATTTACCCGAAAATGTCAAGATACACCAGACCAAAAAGTGCCTTAGCGTCATTTTCCTCTCTTCCTGTAGTAGTTACTGCACATCACCCAGTAACATTACACTCATACGGGAGGGGGTGTTGGCTCTAGAGATTCTGGAAGGCGTGCTCATGTTCTCGAGCACTTGTTGACCCAGAATGATCACAGCCGAAACGTAATGTCAAATCTGATGGAAGGGGAATTTTCCATTTAAGGGGAGCACCCATTTACCACGGGCACAAAAACCTTATTAGACAGAAAAAAAGAACCAAATTTCCTTTTTGCTCCCACTGCAAGGCACCATCATGAAAGGCGCATTCAGATATGCCTCTTCAGATTTGGATTGAGGTCAGTGGGAAGGCCGTAGTAATATCTCGTGCTCTGAGGCGTGAGTGACATTCTCAGCTAGATTTGAAACAGTAGAGCTATCTTTTTATTTTTTTTCCCCTCTCTTTCATTTTTATGGTTTTGATGAAAGAGATTGTGATGACGGGGAGATAAAAGGCAGTGTAAAGGGGAAAAAGCGGGGTGATCAGGACAAAAGAGGGGGGGAAAAAAAGGTGTGTGTGTGTGTGTGTGGGTGTGTGTGTGTGTGTGTGTGTGTGTGTGTGTGTGTGTGTGTGTGTGTGTGTGTGT
>NW_006800078.1:1033740-1172787 GCF_000485575.1 Poecilia formosa
GAGGGAGAGCGAGAGAGGAGGGGAGCGAGCAGAGTGGGGTGGTGCTGTTTTCGCAGCAGGCAACCGGTGACAGGGATCGAGTCACTCAGACTTCACTGACATCTGAGTGTTTGTGTGTGTGTATGTGTGTGTGTGTGTGTGTATGGGATGGTCGCTAAAAGGAAACAGATGAAAGGATGGAGAGATGGACTCTCTTTCAGTGTGCCGTTCCCCTTTGGCGAGCTCTGGTGATGCAATCAGCCGTCTCCACGGTGACAGGTGCCAGGAAGCAGCAGGACAGCTTGGCAGGAGGGGCATCAGAGGAGCAGCCTGGCACCTATCTGTGTGCTGAGTGTTTGAGTGTGCATACAACTTAAATTAACATAATTTACAGTAATGTCCAAAGCTGTTAACCAAGCACAATAAATCCTTTGATTGAAAAAGGAAAAATCGCACAAACAACATAAAATTGAAGTATAAAACGCTATTTTGATCACCAGGGATGCCTTCTTTTGTTTTTTTTAAAAAAGATTTTATTACGGCATCTGTCATGCTTGGAATGGTGTTCATAAGTTCTTTAAGTTTTGAAAACACCAGGTGTTCCAAAGTTTTGTACCTGTAGCAGCAACAACTCTGTCACCCTGACTTGAATTGTGTTTTAGGAAAATCAAGAACATCTGATCCACTGATCTGAGAGAACAAGAAGGGGTGCATATATGCTAAATTTCCTTTAAGAGACATAAAAAAACATGTAAAAAGGACTTCAATATGAATTTTTAAATGAAATCTCAGAAAGGCTAGCATGCCAACTAGGGAACACACAATCTTGGGTTGTGTGTTCTCATCTGTTTGTAGCAGGCTGAATTGCTGCGAATGCTGAAGTGCTGCTATTGGTTGATTCAGTACAACCAGGTTTGTACTGAATCTGCCAATACAAACTGGCTGATTCCCAGCAAGACTTGCATTGATGCATTACAATAATCCAGACTTCTTCTCCTACTTTCTTCACATTTTACAAGAAATCTGAGTCAGCATTTATCCATTTATGCAGCCTCGCTATTGTGATCCCATCAACTCTAAAGCTGCTTCAACAAACCTGTGATTTGCTGAAGCAGCTTTAGATTCAGGCTTAACATTCAGTCTTTACTTCAGCGCCTCCCATCATGTTCTGGGGTTATTTTCCCAGAACATCATTCTACCACCACCATGCTTTTACTCTGGTTATGATGTTCTTTCAGGTACTGTGCAGTGCTAGTTTTGCAACTTTCAGAATTGCGGTCTAAAATTTCAAGTTTAGTTTCAACAGATTGTAGCATCCTTCCATAAGGTTGAGGGATTTTAGCCAAGATATGATTTTTTTTTCTTTGGAAGAAAAAGCTTCTATTAATCAGTCCAGACCTATGGAAAATAAAGGAGTGTATTGTCACATGTACAATACAACCAATACCATCGAGAAATTCCCTCAGCTCCTTCATCATTAGAAACCTCCGCGGACAATATATGAATTGGCCACATTTTTCCTCGTTTGAACATTTTAGCTGTAGACATTTTTTCGTTTTCGTTAGAATCAACTGGGTTTCCTTCTATATTCAAACAGTATCATTTCCCAGCCAGTCCCTTCTGTTATCTCTAGCTCCTTCCTTTCCCCCCGCAGCTGCAGTCAGTTAATCAGACTCACCTGTTTTGCAGCAAGCAATCAACCTCATGCCCTTGAGTTTTTCTATAAAATTCCAAGTGCGTTTGTGTTCCACCTGCGATTCCTCGTCTATTTTTCTCAGTCTTTTCATTATTGAATTCACTATTATCAGAACCCTGCCTCCATCTCGCCGCCACGAGAGCCGTTCCTGACACCTGCAGACCCCAAATTCCTGTGGAGATCTTTCTGCCTCTGTGCACTTTTATTTTTAATCTAGGCTAGATTAATTTTTAGAGAAAAAAAAAAAAACTTAAACTGAATACATCCACACAAGCTGCCCCTTTTTTAATGCTTGTGCATTTTTTTCTGCACACCATTGCTTCTTAAAGGCAAATAATAAATAATATTAAACATCCTTTCACACTGAGGTAATTTGGTAGTATGCAAATGAAAACTGCTTCAATTTTATTGATATAATACTTACGCACACAACTGCTATCTTAAAGGTTGTATTCTACGTTCTAGAGGACCACACTAAAAGTTATGGCGGGCCGGATTTGGCCCCCGGGCCTTTAGTTTGACACATGTGCTATATAGTGTAGCTATCAGTTGTGTACGACACAAAAAGAAAGTGAAAGAATTGGGATAGGGGACTAAACCCAGCCGCTTCAAGAGGCTGAATCGCCCACGATTAATTTTACATTAACAAAAGAAGGTGAGGAGGCTTGTGATAATGAGTCTCTGTTGGCTCTTGTGTCAAAACAATGAAGTCGCACCAGCAGGCACCCTCTAATTGTTAGCTAAATCTGGCTGCAAGCTAATCATCTCATTTATCTTAATCAGCCCACAGTGGTGATATTTACAGTTCAAACCACTTTCTTAAGCAGAGGTGGTAATGATGCTGGGAGGGGAAAAAAAAAAAGAACCTCAAACAAAACGGGGGTGCGTTTGATCTTCTCACCTTTGTGTCTCGCGGACCAACACGGCCCGGTGGAGCTGGCGCTGAATGTGAGCGTGGCGAGGGCCGCAGGGATGGACGAAGGGGTGGACCGCCACCAGGACAAAGCCCTGAGCGTACAGTTCCCTGACCTGAACCGGCAGCTCTCTGACCGACGACAGGCAGAGCACAGACGACACCGACACCTCTGCAGGGAGAACGGGTCGAGGGAGGAGAGTTTGGGGGTGGGGTGAGTGGTGGGGAACAACAGGGTTAGACAAGTAGGGTTAATGGGAAATATGCATGGTCAAAACAATTATGAGGACACTTACAAAAGATGAGGCAAAAAAACAAAAAGCTGGAACAGAGAGTAGGAGGAGGGAAGAAGAAGAAGGGAAAAAAAAGGGCCAAAAGGCATAAAGGAACAAAGAGAGAGCACGTTTCATTATGATAATTCCCACTGAACAACAACACATGGCATCTTCACGCTAAATCTGAAACCAATTACACCAGAGCTATGAGCCTGTGTCCTCACTGTCACCGGCAGTCTGGCTTTTGGAAAACACAGCGGCTTGCAGAGATTCATCTGAACATTCTCCCATCCATATTAATGCAGAGCGGGGTTTAATACGTTCACGCCGACACGAACAGACACCATCCTACAGAAAGGCCGGGAGACAATGCTATCACCCTGCTTGTTTGTTTACGTGTGTGGTATCAGCAAGCAATTGTGAGTGCAGACCTGGTCCCTTATTACCAGACATAATGGAGGGAAAACCTGTTCAGCTTAGTGGAAGTGGTTAGGGGGAAGCTTATCGTATGGAAACACACCGTCGCAGCGAATTCGCCGACGTCGGTGAGAGGGTCCCTCCTGAGGTCAGAGCATTGCGATGATTAAGGCTTTTTCTACAGCAGCGAGCTTGAAACGGAGCACGTCAGACGCTCTGAAATTTGTTGGCATCTCTTCTAAAGACATGTTGAAAGCCTTCAAATAAATTCCTCTTTTGTCGCAGAAGCGTAATCTCATATAGGCATTAAGGTTAACATTAAAATTAGCCCATTATTTTACATTTTATTCAGTGAGGAAGAGTGCTAATTTTTAGAAATGTTTACTTTTACTAAAATCTGCACTGGCACATTGCCGCACAGACTTTCTATTGGATTCCACGTGTTGGTTTTGCTTGTAATGAATAATGTCTGTGTTCATTTCTGCCTGAAAGCTAGTGTTTCAAAAAGGTTTACGATGCCATGCAGGCGCACAGCCTCACAAATCCTCCACTGTACACAGCAGTGGCCATTAACAGCTTTCCCACTCATTCTTGATTTGTTTTATTCCAAATGCAACTGGGGTGGCTTGCTGGCAAAAACCTCAGTTAAAGTCCCCCTAATGTGCAGTAAATGCAACATGTTGACTTCTGCGATGGTAGGACGGCTTTTTTGACAACCAGTTGACATTTAAGTAAAGGGGGAAAAAAATAATCCCAAAAGTCTTCAAATTTACCAAATTTATTTAAAATAATGAATCTACACCAGGCTCCTGACTGTGGCGCTCCAGCATTCTCCGCTTGTAAAGACTTAAACTGCACACATGCAGAGCTTTTACTTCAGTCCTCATACTGGAAGTTCTTCCAACAACACAATCCAACACTGATGGGCATTAAAACACAGCAGCAAAGTTAACAATTAGCCAAACCAGTTGTAAACACGAGACTATTAGTAAAACTAAAGAAATGTTCACATATTTATGTGCAGTATTTTTTTTATTTAATTTTTTTTTAGCTCTGGACACAATAAAGTACCTTACTGTACTCAATAAAAAGAAGACTTTAGCAAATTTGTGTTTTCAAATTAAGGAAGTCAGGAAATCCTGCTAACCACTAGCTAGCCTAGACAAATTAAGTGAGATTTCTTGTGACTTTTACATCAGTTTGAGGAAGGCTTGTCCCTTTTCCATATTTTCAGCCATGATCAATCAGCATCTTGATACAAGAGCTAGACTTTAACTAAGCTAGGAGATACCATTTTATAGCTTTTTAGTTATTAGTGGATTCTCTGGCAGGTTTGGGGCCATTTTGTTGCAGAGTCCAGTTCTGCTTCAGCTTTAATATTTTTAAGAGATGGGCTCACATTTTCCTCAGTTAACCCTTGGATACAAGGTGGAATTATAAAATCTCCTTCTGTGCTTTGAAAGAGTAGCATGGAAGCACATGATAGATGGGAAGAGGAAAACAAACGCCACCATTCTGCTCTGCCAGTGCAGGGTGGCTAATATATATATATGAAAAAAAAGATTGGAATAATCTGCTTACATCTGGTCAGAAGTGATTCAATTGAAGATGATTTCATTTGCTGGTATGGTTAATGGTTAATGCAATAAGTTATTTCAAACAAGTGGATGTCTGCTTAACTTGAATGGCACGTCCTTTTGCATCTTCAATTTTGAAGAGTCACGGATAACACGTAATATTTAGATTCTAGACAAACATGAAGTCATGGATTACCAATGAAAAGTTCCTAGACAGTCCGATCATCTCAAAAAGTAAAAGTACAAATTAGGAATTATTATTTTTTGGTTTTTAATTACCTCCTGAGATGGATCCGAATCAATGTTCTCAAATCAAAAGTGGGATTTTTCAATAAATGGGGTGCCAGGTGTTTGCGAGGACGTAAACAACAGAAACCAAGTGGAAAAACAAGCCAGCAACAAAAACAGGGAAGAAGGTGTTGCGGGGAAAAGGCAGAAATGGGGCTGTCTGTTTCCATCTCGACATTTGTCATCCTCCTCTACTCAGTCTCATTTGCATGGGTCTGGAGATGAGAAAATAACCTGAATAAATTAACCAGGCACACACCAACCGCATGGACACACATCCACGCATAGATTGAGCGGAGGGGGCGGTGGGCAGCTGGGCGGCAGGTTCTGCAAGGCATCTTATTTTCAATTTGTTCTCCATCATCTGGCGTGTTCACTCAGACACACACGCACACAAGAAGCTGGCAGGAGCGTTAGGATACTTGCACGTGAGCACACACTTTCCTGACTCCCATCTCACTTAAACAAAGTGAGAAGAAGAAGAAAAACATCATTTTGGCATAAACGCTTGGAACTGAGAGAGCTTTTCATCAAGCCAGCACTTAAACGGGTGTCTGTGGAGACTTATCAAAAGCAGTGGAGTGGTAATAATAATAATAATAACAGCTGGGGACGAGGGTGGAGTTGTGGAGTTGTAGAGCTGGGGGTGGGATATGGAAGGTGGCGGTGGTGGGCGAGGGGGGATAACAACGATCCTGTCACTGTAAACAGTCATTAGCTGTCATTAGCTCTGCTCGGCTGGCACTCACCCACAGACGAGACGCAGCCCGAGCTAATTCAGCCGAGACATCCAGAAAGTTATTAGGGTGTTATGCGCTGCGCTTAAGGCTTGGAAGCCACTTCATTTATACTGTCTGACACTGTGGGATTTAAAAAAAAAAAAATGGAAGGCTGCAATCCCTGCTCCACAATAGGAGCATGGGAATGGTTCAGGGCAGGAAAGCTGGTTTTATAGAGCCAGCTGTGGAGGCCAGGGGAAGACGGTATTAGCACACTGTACAAACTCTGTGTGCGTTTAACCAACGCTGGAGGTGGCGATGTGGTTTTGAGGCTTTAAAACGTCGGGGGAGGCCGTGGGGGTTTTATGAGAGTGAGAACATATCCGAGGCGGCATTGTCAGACGGACCCAGAGAGAATCTGAGCGGCTGTTCAGCTGTTGATCCCTGATCTTCTATTTCAGTCCCCCAGCAACCGCTCTGACCACATCAGTCACACGCCTCGCTTTTTGAACCGGACTTTTTTACGAGGTGTTTCAGGAGGCGACTTCAAAGGAAATTATTAATTCCCCTTCAGCCGTACAAACGTTGAGCTTTCCTAATGCAAGTGGAGGACATTATCTTTGCTGTGTGTGTATGAACCATTTTTTTTTTTGTCCGTTCGTACGCATGAGGAAGCAGAGTTTCCACTAAGCCCGCTAGGTGATGCAGGCAGATTTACTACTTACAGCACCCCTCAAGGCTTATCCCTGTGCTTGCTGGAGGTTCACGTTTATTCAAATAGCCTTCTAATGACTTGCAGAGGTTTTACGAAAGGGAGTGGGCCAAAACATTATCTATAAAATAATCAACTTCCCAGCAGCCAGGAGCTTCCATGCTGGTTTGGGAATGCGGACAAAAGCTACTGGTTTATATTGATGCCAGAGTTGGCAAACCAAATGCTGACAAATGGGATTTTTTTTTTTTTTTTAGTAAAAGCACTAAGAACTCCCACTGCTTTCAGTCTATAAATGCACTGACCAACAATCTGTACTTTGATGCACTCCGATTTTTTATTTAAGAAAAATCTGATATAGACCTGGAATGTTTGCCTTCATGCATAGATGATAATCTTGTAATTTGTTCATTTTGACATATATCAAAGAACCTGAGGCATGTTTGTGCTTTTATGCAGAGAAACAGTGGTTATTCCAGCTTTATCTGCCTCGACTGGTGACCAGCTGGTTGGAAACTCAAATATCCAATCTTTTTCCATCAGAAAACGCAATGCACGTTATCGCCATCAGGTCAGGCCGTCATTGACACTCGTTGGGTACGGGGGCGTGGTTACCGAGAGGAGCAGACTTAAACGTAGGTATTTTCAATAACAGTGAGGTGTTTAACACAAAATCAAGTGCGGAAAAGCAGAGAGATTTACCAAGAAATACAAAAGAAAGCCAGCTTCTATGACATGTCGAGACAGGTTTGCAGTCAGATCGGGCTGTGAGAGTGAGAGAAAGTTAGGGTTCAGCAAAGTTGTTCTTTTTTTGCTTTTAAGCTTCCATCCCCAGTCATAAGGGAAAATGCAGGATTTGGGAAATGTTGGCATCCTTTTGAAAATATGAGTTTACATACTTATGCTAACAGAGACTACACTTTCAGAAAGCTAATGCTAACCCTCTAGCAAACCTTCTAGCATTAGCCTAATGCTGCTAACATGCATGATACTGGAGAAAATTTTAAACGTTAACTCCATAATCAATTTCTCTCTCTCTCTCTCTCTTTTTTTTTAAGAGACTGAATATTTTCCAACTAAACCAAAACTGGTTAGTCCCAGTAGGGAATAATTTATTAGATAAAGAACAGTAAAAATCATTTTAACAGTCATGGTAATGTGCTATGCTACAATAGAATTCAGACTCAGGTTCAGTTTACACCACATAATAGTCATGGCTCACTTTCTTTAATGTTTTTTTAATGTACATAGAATTACTTAACTTTTTCTATTTGTTAGACTTTTTACAACCTTCTCTGAATACCCTAAAGGGGCAGCTGCCTTATGTCACAGTCCATAAACGGGAAATAGAACTTGGCACAATCAGTTTCAGCAGCTCAAAACTGTACAAAAACCTGCTGACTGGAGAATACCAACAAAATGTTGCATTTTTACTTTTATGTGTTTTTGTCTTGAACCAGTTAATTGGAATTGTGAGGTCAGACATCTAACAAAACCAAAAAAATAAATGGTGTGAACCAGGAAAAGCTTCATCAGCGCATCTCTAAAATTTTATCACTGATTTACCGATCCTTCTCGAAAAGAGGTCTGAGAATTTTCCGAGAGACCAGCGCCAGGTTCACAAAAAGTGACTGGCAAGTAGAAGCAGGAGGCAAGGTGAGAAAACATGGCGTGAAGCTTAAAGCGCACGCAGCGGCGATGTACTTGTGAGGCTGCGAAATTCCAACCTGGCTCGCTTTTGACACACAGCAACACTCCGCTGTCCTTGATGGCATTATCTCAAGGCTTGGTGCCAATAAGATTGACGCCCTGTGAAAAATCCTGCACAAATATGACTTGAACTATGCCAGATTGACAGCCTTTCAGGGAAAAAAAGAAAACGTTGACGTGCAAGCGCTCGCCTCGAAAAGTGTGTCAGGCAATGCAGCTGTCTAAGACTGATGGATCTGTGCAGTGCCAAATTCATCACACATATCCCAGCAGCATGGATATATATCATAAAAAGGTGGAAGGAATACATCACTGTTTGTGGACGGAGGAGACATCGATCATATGATTTTTTTTTTATGGGGATCACGTACGCAGACAAATACTCTTAGAATCGGAGCATTAAACCTCACACACACACATACATCTGTTCTAAATAAAGTCTCCCTGTGGCACACAAAAGCCCTGCAACCAGACACACCAACACACACACACACACATGGGACTGAGCATTTGATACTTGTTATAGGTTTTAATGAGCTGAGTGGGTCTCTGTCTCTGCAGGACAGAAGAAAGTCATCAGCAGAGTTCAGCTCCTCGTTGCTTCCAGACACAGGCGTCAGTCACACTGCATCACACTTAACTTCCTTCCTCACACATACACCGAGTCCTGACTCCCACTCGCTCATCCTCACACCTCTCTCTCTCTCTCTCTGTCTCTCTCTCTCGATCGACTTCTCCTCGCCCCCTCTCTCTTCCCCTTCCTCCCCGATTCCAAACTCTGGCTTGCTGCTGCTTTGGTTTTTCATGAGCTGTTCTTCTGATACACCTCCTTGATGTTTTCCCACCGCTCTTTCATTTCCTCCGTCACTCTTTTCCGCGTCCTCCTTTCCTATTCAAGTTTTCTTGTCTCTTTGTTCCTGCTGCTCATTATCTGAGCGCAGCCCGGAAGCGCAGGAGTCTTGGATAAAAAAGTCACACCTGGCTGTTAGAGTTAATACTGAGCATTCCTGCTGACATGTCAGAGTAACCAACTGGTGCAGCCACTGAGCTAATGACGATCGTAGTACGTAGAGTATGGTGGCCTCAAAGAGACGCACTAAAACGTGCAAGGATTTTTTAAAATAATTTTTTCATTTTTAAATTGGTGAAAAAGTTGGCGAGGAAAAATATATGACAAAAACTTTTCAGCATCATATTTCTGAATTAAATGTTTGTTTTCTTTTCCTTAAGCAGACTTTAATATACCGTATTATTCGCACTATAAAGCACACCTTCAATGAATGGCCTATTTTAAAAATGTTTATATGTTTTAGGCGCACCGCATTATAAGGTGCATAGAACAGACACTACAATTAAAGACGTGATTAGTGCCGTACTCTACAAATGTGGATGTGTAATAATAAAGAAATGGTCCCCGAGTACTTTATATAGTAGGCTGCCCCAGTCATTGTTTCACTCACGGTGTTGGTGTTGCAATATCGTGCCCAACTGCTTTCTGGGTAACACAGACCAGCCGACACGCTGCCGCAGCAGTCTCTGTCTCTCTTCCCCCACCCCGGCTTTAAATGTATAGGGACACAAATAAGTAATTAATCATTATTTATTTGTGTCATTATTAATCATTATTTGTGTTTGTATAGTTATATAAATATGTATTGATATTACTAAATAATTCATTAAATAAATTATGAACGGCTGTGTGCTTTGTAATATGCTCATCATATCAATATCATAATATTCCATTCCTATTCTATTGTTATAGCCACTAAGCATATTTAAAAAAGCTGAACTATGTATTAAAAACATACTTAAAAAATACAATTGTTTATAAATGTAGCTTTGATAGATGTTTGAATATGGTTTCCAGTAACAAAAAAGTGTGTTATGATCGATTAAATGCGCTGATACGTCATTGTGCTGCTAAACACATAACGCTGAGTGGAGTGGTGGACCGCTCCAAGATGGCCGCCCTAAATCTCATCAGCGACAACAGGCGAGAGCGGTCCGTGAGGCGTCTATTCTTATATTATGTCTATGGGTAGATAGGTCAGTCAAACTTTATTAACAAACCAGCGTTCTGACAACTATCCCAGCATGCACCGCGGGCTTCTTCTTCTACGGGCGAAAATGAAGTCGGCGGCTGCTTACCATAGTTGCTAGACCTGTTGTGGCTCAATATTGGTCCATATATAAGGCGCACCGGATTATAAGGCGCACTGTCGGCTTTTGAGGAAATTGAAGGTTTTTAGGTGTGCCTTATAGTGCGGAAAATATGGTGTGTGTGTGTGCGCGCGCGCGCATGCATGCATGCATACGTGCATACATATATATATATATATATATATATATATATATATATATATATATATATATATATATATATATATATATTGTGCTTTTTTTTCCTTCTTAAGTATTGCCATTGCTTAAACTTTTACGATGCCATTCCAGATACAGTCCACATTTCGCAGATGTTTAAGAATTAAATAACTGATTTATTCAATTATTTACTCATGCAATGTCCTTAATTTATAGAATTTACTGAGTATATGTTTATCACAGGTGGGTGGGGCATGTTCAGAGAATTGCTTTAAGAAGGTTACATTTGGTCCAATTGTTAATGATGCTTTCCATTTGTTGTTGGCATTCGAAAAATCCGACTTTCAAGTAGGAGAAAATTCAGTGGAACACCCCCTGATGCCAACTTTGCAATCCAATATGGCATCTCCTTTGCATCAATAATAGTAAGTTGTGGTGAAAACATGTTTATTTTACAAGTCATACTTGTAGGAGTGCGTCTAAAAGCAAAGATCCATGTAAACTGAGAAAACTAAGCCAAGAGGTGGCGCTACAGAATAACGATCAGGGTGTCGCCATATTGGAATCCAGAGTTCTGAGACTAATGTTGGAATGCCGTTGACTCTGGAATGACGTCTTTTTCCAGCTCAGCATTCCGACTTCCGAGGTAAACAAAACTTAGTGTAGCTCCTCCAACAACACTGAAGTCCACGTCTCACTTTTTCAGGGTAAAAGAAAAGATCGGATATTAAAGTGAGACAAATATCCCCTTATCTTCGTCAGTCTTGAAGCAGTAATTCAAATGTTAGCATCTGGAACTGTGGCAAACAAGATTAGAAAGGCTTCGAGTTTATCTTGACAACTCACAGTGAGCAGGATGGAAAGGTTGGTAAGGGAAAATAACTCAACTATAAAGAAAACTGGTAACCAGGTTTCCATAACAACCACTAGGTTCCATTGAGATGTCTCCTGGTTGTTTGAGAGGCATTCCAAGGAAATGCTTGTTGTTTTTTTTGCCCTACTGTTACAAACATAAATATTTGGATTATTCTAAACAAACTTACTATGAATTATCTTCTTGTCAGATGAGGCTAAAATGCAACTTTTCCTCATCAAAAAACCCAAGTTTGCTCTTCCTAGCTCACAAGAGTGGCAGCCAATGTGGTCTTCTGCTGCTGTGGCCCATCTGCATCGAGGTTTCTGACTTGCTGATTTTAGCTACCTTGGTATCATCTCAAACCAGACTGCTCCTGCTGCTCTGATGCCAACAAAGCATTTTTCTGCAGACAAATGCTGCACACTGGATGTTGATACTTTATTTGGCCCATTTTCTGTAAACCTGAGAGATGATTGTGTGTGAAAATCCCAGGAGATGAGCTGTTTCAGTCCAACACATCTGGCTTCAACCATCATGCCAAATTCACATTCAAATTCACTCAAATCTCATTTCTCCCCAATTTTGATCCTCCCTTTAATATTCAGCAAGTCGTCTTCTGCACACCTTGATCCTGCTGATTTGCATCAAATGAATAAGTTTAAAATTGTGTGCCACTGATTTAAATTTTGTATTATATTTTAGGATTTTTATCATCATTTACTTCCATAAAAACTCTTCAAAAATAACTGATTGCTAAGAAACTGTATAGTAAAGTGAAAAGGAAAGTAGGGAGGGACAACATTTTTGTCTCGAGTTTTATTAAGGCTTGTAAAATGATACATTTTCTCTCTTTAAACATATTTCCCCGTTTCTTTAAATTGTACACATTCTTGGCCTGGCTCTGTGTGGAGCTATTGTGACCTGAGCCTCAGGGCTCCCGCAGTGATGGCCGAGCAGATTGGCGATCACAGAGCGATAAGGCTATTGAGGAGAACTAGCCTGCTGGTTTCAGGTCATATGATGCGACGGCCCCCCCGACAAATAAAGAAAACCGTCCGTGTGTGACCCACGGGGTAAATGCCTGAACCATTCAACAAATTTCTCCTCATCCTCCCCTGGTGCACCACAGGGTCGCCGTGACCCGGCGTGAGAGGATGAGGCTTAGTCACACAGACATATTTCTCAGCTCAAGCATTGCTTGGAATCAAGTCTAATAAAAACGAAGACAGACTCCAGACTCATTGGCCGCATTGTTTCATCACTCACGTGTCAAAGGTCGGGTTGGGAAAGCTCACTGTTTCCCTCCTCATCCAGAGCACAAAGTGGCTCATTCTGAGGACACAATGTAGCTTCATAAACAGTCGTCTCTCACATATTTCACAAGGGCGCCTGTGAGGAGATATTTGTTTTCTCTTGCAGCCTAAGTGTCATCAAGTCACACTGGCAGGGAAAAAAAATAATGCCATTAATGAAAGCCAAATTGAATTAAAGCATGGATTTGACCGTGGGTTTCCTCAATGTCATGGGCTGACACAGAGATTCCTCTATCTGCCTCTTACATACACACACACACAGTCATATATATATATATATATATATATACACAAATAATCCCTTTGCTGGGAATGAGGTCTCTCAATCTCCACAAACAATCAGATAATCCTCCAGGAATCCTTTACTTCTCGTGGTCTCTATATCACAGATAAAAAGGGAGGGGAGGGAGGCGGACACATACCCATTCACAATCACACACAGACGCGTTCGATTCATAGCAGCTGCCTTTATCCTAAAATATAGTCTGCCCATCTTAAGCAGCTCAGGTGGCATCAGGGAGTTTACCATATAAATGACCTGCCTGCCTGCCGGTAGATAAAACTTACTCCGTTGACTGAGTGCCATAAAGCATTTTGTGCGAGAGCGAACGAGCCAACCTGGTTGCTGGTAGGAACACAGTGTTGAGCCTGTGTGTGGTCTCACTCTCTCTGTGTGTGTTCGTTGCTGTACTTCTTATTCAACAGCGCCTTGAAGAAGAATTCACACCCCTAGAATTTTTTTTCCTTCTTCCCCTTTTCTTTTTAAAGTTTAACATGTTCTTTTGGTGATATACATGAAAGACCGACAAACTAGGGCATAGTCGTGAGATAGAAGTGTTTTTTTTTTTGTTCCACTAATAAAAGTATGAGGAGCGTGGTGCATTTCTATTTGGTCTTCCTGAGTCAATACAATCTTTTGCTGTACTTACAGCTGCAAATCTTTCGGGATTTCTCTAGCAGCTTCACACGTCTAAAAATATATCCAGCTTCAAACAGATTTAACGGAGAGAGTCTGTGAACATTAATTTTCAAGTCTTCTCACAGATTTTCAGTAAGATTCATGTCTGGACTTTAACTGGGCCATTCTAAAACATTAATAAGCTTTGATTTAAATAATTCCACTGTCGCTCCGGTTTTGTATTGCCAACACCATGTTGCACTATGGAGACGCACTGCTAGTTTTGAATGCTAACCAAAAGGTTCATATTTGGTCACACCTGAGCAGAGCACCTTCCTCCACATTTTCAATATGCTCCATAAAAAACTTTAGGCAAATCACAAGCAAAACATGTCATTGCTTTACAATTTCTCTTTGTATCAATGCTACCTTGGTTAAATCCACAATTATTAGGTGGATATTGTTTAATAATGATGTTATTTCTGAAGATAATTTGTTGCAATGAATTTGCAGAGTGAAAAAACTGGAAAAATTCAAGTGGTATGACCATTTTTTTTCCAGAGCTGCTGTATCTGTTACAAGAAAAGACAAGTGGCTGTCATGTCTTTGATTTGTTTCTTGATCAGCATCGTCATTCCGGGCTGCCAGGAATCCCTCTGCCAACCCAGCAGCCCGAACCCGTTCGCCAAACACAACAGCGAAGCCGACTGGCAACCGGACTGTTGCCACTCGGCTGTGGCGTCGCGCCTGCTGTCTGTTACACTGTTGCATTTGAGGACGCATGTAAATGGGATCTGAATGAGCTCCTCGCACCTGCAGCTTGTGAGGTGATTGAGTGCGCTGCGTGGGATTATGGGAACAGCCAGCCATGAGAACATTTTTTTCCCCTAAAATAATCCTTCAATGCATTGTTTCCTTCAATCCTTTTTTTTTTTTACCTCGCCTTACTCCGTCCATCCCATCTGTTTCTTCACAGACCACACCGACACACAATGGGAGAATTGGTATTTTTAGAATAGCAGCCTCAGGAGGATTCTCATCAAATATATTCAAGATGCAATGTGCTTAAAAATGTATTCGCCCCCGTTAACTTGGTTGTTTTCCATATTCGTGAGCAAATACAAAGGAATCCCAAAGACGGCACCTTCGAAATGCACCTTAGCTTTGGCGCCTTGCCGTTGTGGGAGGGAGTTGGAGGGCATTGCTATCGCACGAACAGTGTAGCTGAGTCTGAAAATTAAAGAAGTCTTTGAACTCTCTGCAACTCCAGCTGCACAGAGACACAACTTCAGCTTTAAAAGCCACTCTTTTGCCCTAAAGACTCTTGCAGCACAACGCTCCAAAAATAAGCTTTGTAAAGCTGCTGACCCAAACCTTTTTCAGGGGTGTAAAGCAGAATAGCAGCAGCTCTGGTTATAAGAAGGCACCACATAGTAGACCAAAACAAATCAAGCTATATATTCCTGTTTACCCACCGAAACACACAAAAGAAACTGAACAAGGTGTGTGAATTAGTCGGTACGAAGGAAATGTGAAGCCTTCTTCTCCAGACTGGAACTGGGACAAATATGAAACAGATCTGAATGAAGCTTTCCCAGAATATGTCAGAGCCAAAGATCTGTCCTTTTCGTTGGAGAAGTGTCTGATATTCCTCCACTGTTCATTAATTAACTTTATTTCAAAAGGAAAGGGAGAACATGGATGTAGAACAGTAAGAACAGAGAAGCTTGGAAATAAACAAAAAGGCCAAATAACTTTAATGATTTAAAACTGGCAAAGAAACCGTGTTCCACAGAAGTATTCATGCGCTTTGAACTTGATTTTCTCTCACAGTACAGCCATAAACTTCAGTGTAATTTATTGCGATTGCATTTGATAGAAGCCCATGCATAATTGTGATGAGAATGAATAATAAAACACGACTTTCGTTTTTTTGTTTGTTTTTTCAAGTCTGGAAAATATGGCATGCGTTTGTATTCAGTTTATTTTGCTGCTACTAAAAAAGATCCACTTGTCGACAAGCTGAATCAACTCTGGCCAATTTCCTGTGACTGCTTAAGAAAAAATTTACATGCTGGCATCTCAATCTCTTAAAACTTTGGGATATTGTTTCACAACCAAACCCTGCTTCACCCTTCTTGTTTTTTCCTTAACTTTGGAAACTTGCTTGAAGCAAGCTTCTATTTCTTGGTCTTCAAATTTTGACCCTAAGCATATTTAAATTGTTTTATTTGGGGGAAGAACGTAATTTTAGGGGCCTGCAAGTACTTTCAGTCAAATGTGACAAAAAGTTTAAAACAGCACATGATTTGATGTTTACTCAACAAACATTTGATGCCTTCGTAGAAAAGTAAACTTTATAAATTACTCTCAGTTGCAATATAGCTACTGATGAGACTTTTGAAAGAAGTTGGTTGCAATGGAAAGTGCAAAGTGAAGATTGGAAATGGCCCAATATTTGCCTGTCATCTACTTTAAAATCTATTTATTGTCAAACACACACATAGCCGACATGTAGCTGCATTTTTGTAGCCGAGCCAAAATTTGTCGAAGAATTTAAGTCCTATGAGGTTATGTCCATGCCGCGACAATTAAAAGTTGCAGTTTCCTCTTGTCATGCAGGAGTTAGTATAAAATAAATCAAATGCAAGACATAAATATATCCATAAGGCTTTTGTTAATATTTGCCAGTGGAACAAAACATTTTTCTCCACATTATAAGTTAAAATGTCTTTTTCCACTGGCAGATTATTTCACTTATAACTAGTACTTTTACATGAATATTAAGGAATTATTTGCTTAAAGCAAGCTTCTATGTCATACTGAAAAGTTATGTGCAAGTTAGTTTTGTCTAAGACAAAGCAATTTCAAGTGTACTAAGATATTTGTACTAGAAAGTACACCAAAAATACTTGGTAAAATTTTGTGTTTCTGCAGAGTGAAGTCAGATTCCAGAAGGTGGAAATCTAAACAGGATTCCAGCTCTCGACAACCTCAGTCACCAGTGACTCTTTAGCCAAAAGATGATACGTGAAAAAATAAAAATAAAAAAAAACAGTAACACATGACTATTTCAAGAATGCAAGTGTGGGAGTCAAGTTGTGTCACATCACATGATGTCTCGCTTGGATTTTACAGGCCGGACTCTGGGGAAGAACAAAACCTTCAGGACATAACGGAGGATTCCTACGATATAAATTACTCACAAGAGGACAATCCTTTCCAACAACAGGAGCCAATTGTTCATACCTTCTTTCCCCAACAGGAAATCCAGAAAGTGGTAGGTGTAGGCCACTCCAACTTTAGTCTCCACTTGAGGCCGTCTTAGGGTGGAGTAGATGTTGCCAGGGCTACGCCTTTCCTCAGCCTTCCTCAGCTTCGGGAGCCTACACCCCATTTCTCTGGAATAAATTTGAGGGGAAAATAGCGCTAAACGTACTTAAAAATCACCAAGAACATTCAGAGAATTGTGGCAATAAAGCTGGAGAGAGCATCGTTATGATTTCTAAATATAAACAATGTATTTGCTCTTTTTATAGAGTGTGATAGTCACACAAACGTAACTGCTATTGTTCATATGCCACCTTCGGCTTTGGGAAACGATGTGTGAATCAAACCGACACGTTCCAACCGCGTGCACGCACACATACACACGCACACACACACACACACACGCACACGCACACACAAACTGAAATATGAGCGTGTCAGCCATTACCTACTCGCCGGGCTGTGATACGGGCATCTCCTAATCAAATAGGGCTGATTGAGAGCGACATGTTTGATCAGAATGAATTAAAGCAGAAATGAGAGCGATTTCCTGCCCTGTCAAGCAGAGCGACATGAGACGACACGGACAGGGAAGAGGAAAGCAGAAGCAAAAAAAACGTTGAGGATGTCGAACAGATAACCCATTTCTATGCTGATCTGAGAAATATGTGATAATATAAGGCTTTTTCTGAATGGAAACACTTGAAAATATCTTGGGAGAAGGATTTGGATAAGCCGTTGGATTTCTTTAAGATATCCTTCCTCCTTTAAAATTCAAAAAGCAATTTTTACCTAAGAGTGCCAGTTTAAATATGTATAAGTATAGAAAAACAGACAAAAGTAGAGGAAAGACAAAATAAAGAGGGCAGAATCGCCAAAAAAGGGGGAAGGGTCAAATTTCATCAAGCTAATTCGAAGCGACAGGACCGTTACTCTTAAACCATCCCCACAGATACGCTTAATATTTGTGTCTGCACATCTGCATATCTATATATGTGAGTTGATGTGTTTGTCTTCCCCAGGGGAAGGTCTATATCTGTAGCTCTGTATCTGTTCAGGGAGCATGGAGAATGACATGGTAACTCTCATTGGGCCAACTGCACGGACATTAACTCTGCTAACGATCCTAACAGAGCACATTATGCTGTGTGTGCGTGTGTGTGTGTTTTCTGACTTCTAGCTTTGACGGTGCTTTGAAAGGTTATGAAGTTCTAAAGAGGACTGCATCTTTTTTTTATGCTTAGCTCGTCTGTTTTATAGAGGGCACATATTAAAATTTGCAGTGTAGGAATAATTAGGTGTTATTATTCTTTTAATACAACATGTCTTTCATAATGAGTACAAATGAGGAGAGATGCAGGGATGGAGTTCTGGTGGAAGGAGAGTGAAACACTCAGTATGTCTCAGTTTCTTAGCTCTCCTCTTCCTCCCACCATCGCACTTTTTCCTCCTAAGTCCTTCTGCCATTAGCTCTTCCGCTCGCTCCGTTTCAGAAGTACTTATCAGACCCCAAACATTAATCACGCCTTTTCCGTTTAAGCTATTTTCTGCTTCTTTCTACCATCTTTGATTAACCTCCCTCCATTCATCTTCTACAATGGCCTTGATTAGTTTTATAGTAAACTACATTCAATCAATTTGATTACAAGACTTTCAGGCTTTTCTTTGCTTAGTGCCGTCTGACCTCTACGTTCTCTCTGTTTTGAATTTGTATTCTCCACAGCAAAGTCAGATTTCCTTATTCTGTCACATTCTGGCCAAGTCTGAAGCAGCTGGGATGGATGAGGGGTCAGGGTAAGTCTGAGAACCCTACAGTGATGTTATTCTTTCCACCTTGATTTATCTCATGACCACAAAGGTAAACTGGCGAATCAAGAGATTCACTTATAGGCTCATCTCTTTCTTCACTACAACAGCCTAGAGCTAGCCAATACTGCTGAGGAGATCCCACCTAACCTACCCTTGTCCTGATCCATCTTTTTCTCAAAACAGCAGAACTCCTTCACTTGAGGTGGTGGGCTCAGGTAAATGAGACATTGTATTAGTTTTTGGGCAGAGCCTGCCAAGGGTGCCATGCTAATTTGGGTGACATTTGCCAATCACTGTGGTTTGGCAACACTCAGAAGGTTGAATTGCTCCAAGTCCAACCGTGGCCCAGAAGGCAACGCTCTGGTCAACATCGCAACCAGAACATTGGGTGTACTGCCTCAGAATACAATCAGTTCTTCTCTGCATTGAAAGGCATCAGTAGGGACCATGCATCGCTTCTGGTCTGACAATACCTCAGAATAAGTTGGAGAGTGTTGTTGGAGAAATGAATGCCTGCATCTCCCTCCTTGACTATTTACTTCGTTGGCCCATTTTTGAATAAGTGCAAGAGAGCGAATGGGTAAGTTTCTGGACGAAAGCTCACCCTACAACATCAAACCCCTCTTTCTTTACCATCTTTAGACAAACAGCAAAAATATTTGCTTTCCATTCTTCACTCCATTTTTAAACACTTTCTTTCCGGTAACTCTCTTACCAAGTCTGTCCTAAAAACTACTGTATTACAATGTCTCCAAGGAGAGGAAACAGGGCTCTGTGTTATGACAATATTAAAGCATGCAGTCCTTCTCCCAACTTATCATCCTTGAGGGGTTTACTTTAATATGATTTGTCAGCTAAAGGGACAAAAGTTTCATGTGGGTATGTTGAGCAGGATTCATCTCCGGCTGGTTAGGGAAAAGGGATTTGAGGCGAAAAGGAGGCTGAAGCACAGGAGAGAAAAGATTTTAAATTGTACCATAAAGCAGACATTCTTATGCCTCTGAGGTTAGATTTGAATATATGTCGTTACAACCCCATTCCAATCTAAGGCACTTAAACTAAACCACCCACATGTTTAACCATATTTCTCTCCATTTCCTTTGCGCCATGCAGTGTTTTAAACTACTGTTGAAATTACACTCGCTATGTTGCAAATGACAGTTGATTTTTGTCTTCCTCAGATGAAATGTGACTGATTGTACGTCTAGGTTCTGACAAGCCAAGTGTGTCGGTGTTTGATCCAGCATCTCATTTGCTCTTTAATTGTATACCGACAATTCAGTTCTAAGCCTAGACCTCACTTTTAACAGATGAACTCTGTCAGAGAAGGTTAAAAAAACACATCTCTAATTGAACACAACACACCGATGTGAAAACATAAGGTTGTGGTGGCAGAGAAACTCGTCTGAGCTTAAGACTGGAGGCCTTTCTGGGGCCTTTTTCTCTGTGAGTTGACTTCAAATACAACCGCTCCCTTGCTGTGACACAAACACACTGGGAGAAAAAGGGCATTGACAGCAAAAAAGAGACCCTTTTGCCAAAAAAGGGAGAGACAAGAGTGAGACAGATGAAAGGAATAAAAAAAAAGAGATTGAGGTGAAAGACGGGGAGTAGCGGAGGGCTTCTCATTAGAGAATCTCTTGTAACGGAGAGGTTTTGAAATGGCAGGGGATTTATGTGAGAGCATAATCTGCTTGCACTTTGTCATTGCTGTACTACCTCCAGTGCCACTTGAGGGATGATGGTTTTACAAGAAGCATTATTCATCTGGAGAGAAAACTGCATATGGACTCAGACCAAGAAAAAAATCAAAGTGAAATTAGGTAGAACCACCTTTGAGAGGCTGACATTCTTAAAAGATTGACATGTTTTTTTTTCCCTCCCATCCATTAAGCACTATCTTAAGTCAAAACCACTGCATAAAAAAAGAAAGAACTACATGCTAATTTTTTTTGTATACTTGAATGCAACTTATGAATTGAACTTATGACTTAAACTAAAATGGTTCTACTGGTTGCATCATGTGTCCAGAAGAAATAATGGTGTGAACAGGTAAACGAGTCCAAATGCTTTTCTTCAATTCTTTCAATGTATTTTGATGCAAGAATATTTTAAGAAACTAAATCTACTTTAGTTATATTCAGTTTTGCATAAAGTGAAAAATATGATAAATGGATGATGGTAGATGACTTATTTTACTTGATAGGTTTTGAGACAGACTAACACCAGAGCCTATAGCTGCTGCTTTGTAGCAGCAAAATTCTCCCCTGGCATAATAAGTCCCATTTCCAATTTTGTACCATCATTTTTTTTTTGCCATTTGTTTTTCTTAAACATTTAACATTCACATCCTAAAATCTGGAAAAATAAAAACAGAAAAAGCAAAATTGGTAGAGTGAAACAAAATAAAATAAAATTATGCCAAAGGGTCCTCACATCATCTCTGCCAAGAAAAAAGAAAAATTATAGATTGGAGACTCAATCATATTTCCTGTCAGAAGACTAAGCAAATTCCAGAAAAGATTAGAAAAGCATGGTTGCTATACAGTAGGGGTCTTGAAGTCTGGGGTCCTGCAACTTTTAGACGTGTCTCTGATCTAACACTCCTGCGTCAAATGGCTGAATCACTTTCTCAGTATGCAGCCATGTTCTCCAGAGTCATGCTAATGACCTCATTATTTGACTCAGGTGTGTTGAAGCAGAAACACATTTCAAAGTTGCAGGACAAAGATCGGCAGCAGTTTTTTTTTTCTTAGCTAAAAAGCTGGTTATGACACAACCAAACAAAAACAAGAAATAAAAACTGGCTTAGCAGCAACCTGTCTGTTATCCCTCAGATGAGGGCAATGATTATTTAAATATGCAATCAGGCATGCAGCACATAAACCCACAATTCAAAGATTGTTGTGCTTTTGATTATACAATCATCTTTGTGACATATCCAAATTCAGATAAACATACTAGCTAGCACTGGTGCTTAGGAATCAATTGATGAAACAAGATTTTGTAACACTGCATAAAAAGATTACAAATTGCTTGTTAGTTGTTGTATAAAGCATTTTTTAGACATTTTCCTAAAGCCAAAACCCTAGTTAGCAATGTGTCTGTTTTGGTATCCTTGGAGAGGGAATACTTTAGCAGGGAGTACCATCTTTTCAGCAGTGAGATGAACAAGATCCCTATAACAGATGGTTTGACGCCCACAGAGCCCAGCCTATATCTGCAGAAACACATAGTGGCAAGTACTAAAAGATGCTCAACAGGACCTGTTAGATTTTTTTGGATGCTTTAAAGAAAAAAAACAAACAAACAAAAAAACAGATTTGATTGTTTTTTTTCCCTTCTAGTTATCTCTAATTGAAAAAAAATAATGTAATTAATTATTTTTGGAAAGATTTTGGGTACATTTCTAGTTCCTTTTGCACAGTACTGTCTCCTATAAATTACAATAATAAAAATTTGATTAAGCCGAGACAGAATCAACAGTCTGTAGTTTTATGGTTCTTGTATGTACACCTCATGATCGTACAGTATTTCACTGCATTTCAAAATCAGAGGTGACAGACCGATTCCTGCGGAGTGGGGCCTCCCTCCCACTGGGCTGCACCGAGTCTCAGATGTGGGATGCTGCCATGGATGGAGGGAGGAAATAAAAAGGGGGGGGCAGTAATGAAATGAGGAGGAAAAGACAGAAGGAGGAGGAAATGGAGAGAGACAGACAGGCAGGGAGCAGAGTGGGGAGCATGTCAAGCTGCCTGGAGGGAGGTGTGATTCCTCCATGCAGAAATGTAGTCACCTCAAACGGTGTTTTAATGAGGCTGCGCAAGGAGGATAAAAACTAATTATGACAGTGATGTATTGGTCTGCCACACAACTTCTTGCACAGTTCCCTAAAAACAAAGCAGCTTAGGCAGAACAGAGAGGATTACACACAAAAAATAACTGGTTATAGGAGAGAAGCCATTATATTTTGCCCTAGATTGTACTAATGTGAAATTAAATACTGCATATGCCCCCAATTCCCTGCTGCACACTGCATGTCAGCTTGCAGAAATAAAGTCATTCCACTCATATCCTATTTACAAAAAAAACCCCAAAAAACTCAAATTTGGCTGTTTGGAAATATTTCCAGATGAAGAAAAACACTGACATCCTTTTCACCGCCAACCATCATGGTAAATAGGAGAAAACGGTTTTAAAAGCACAGTTAGCAATAGTTGTCATCCAACTACTACAGAAGTAGTTTTTATGATGCTTATTCTGGGTGATATCAAATCTTTATATCAATATTGGTGATAACCAATATGAATATTGCCATTACAGCCCATGATTAATTGATTGATGGCTAGTTAGGTAGGTGCATACCCATTTGGTATAGTGAAAATCAACGACCACACCACTGACATTGCTTCTCTGTTTTAAAAGCCCTGTGCTGCATCACTGTTTCATACGTAAACAAATATCACATACTCAACCCATCCCACTCCCGAAACACATACAGAAACAAGTACAAAATGGAAATAAACATTGGTTATCAATATCAGCCCGGTTTTACTAATTGAGCCAATCAGCCAGTGCCAATGTTGGTACCAACGTATCATGCATCCTAGTTTATTCTATATTCTTAAATCTGTCTTGGTAAGCATTTTTTGGTTGGAAATATATCCATGTAAATTGTGTGTAGGTGCTTAAGCTAAAATGATAGTGTATTTGGTCAAAAAGTAAACAATTTTTGGGAGTTTAAATCAGATCTGTAGTTGTTTATTAGTAGCTAAAATGTAGACGCAAGATTGACAAGCACACCAAACAAAGTGACATGCACTGTGACCAAACTCTTACTCTTAGAAGTCTTCAGTCTTAATGAGTTTAGCTCCATAACTGTACAGTTAATGAACAACATGTAACTCATTTATTGTGGTTATACCATGACTTTGCTGTCCTTTACATATGACTTAAAACAAAAAATGTAATAATTGTGAAACTCTATTCCTCTTCTGCCTTACAGAAACCCAGTCAGAGCTGCTTCATACGTGTTAGGAGGGCAGCTGGGAAATAAAAAAGGTGCAGAGGTGCTGAAATTATAAGAGCATAGAAGTTCTGGCTGGAAATTACAAATGTGACTCATTCAACTTCATCTTGGATCCAGAAAATGTTCACCAAGATAAAAAATATGTTGCTATCCAACATTCAAACATGGATTCCTATCTATCATCATTTTCTCAATTCTTAGCTAAAACAAATCTATATATATTCTTTTTCACACATAGATAAAGAAGATTATTTAAGATTTGTAATGTGCTTTCTGGTAGTTCAATGTTATTTATAGACCATTTGTGGACCTTTTAAAAGTTTGTCAAAGATATTTAAAACACTCAGAAGAACAAAATTGCTTGGTTTAAATGTGATCTAAAAGTAGACATCTGTTATCTGACAACATTGAGAAAATGTGAGTTTTTAATAAAAGATTATTAAAGCAGGCTGTGGAGGTTTTGAAAATTGAAAATATGACCCTCCACCCAGGGCATGCTACCTTCAGAGAGCGGTAATGTTCAGAAGAAACTGTTGTAGTTGTTTAATGCCAGTTCTGTTTAAGCTAAATGGCCATTTCACTGTTTTTAAAGACACTGGATTGTTTTTGAATCGTCTGCAGTTGACAATTTCATTTACTTGAAGCAGACTGGTCAAACCTAAAGTGATTTATGATACAAAGAACCAACACTATTAAAAGGTAAAATTAAGATTAATGAATGGTTAATTGTAAAAGCACTGAAACATATGTAACACAGATTGGGATGTTAAACATTTTTACACTAATATTTTCCAACTCAATTTTGTTTTTGTGAAATGCATATTTATATATTATTTTGATATTCTTATTCTCTCTTATTCTTATATTCTCTTCTTTATTGAGAGTCTTATACTGGCGCTTTCATGTTGGCTTAGTTGGAAGTGGGCACTTGTGTGAAATTTCTCATCATGTCCCTTGCATGTTGTGTGGGTGCAACCTTGCTTGAAATAGTACGTTGTTGGGTCAGCACAGCCAAGTTCATCCCACATGGCTGTGGAAGATCCTGTGGTACTGTTTTCTTCTTTCTTTTAAGTCTTAAGACATTGCATCAAAATTGATAGAGTATAAAGAAAATAAAGCGCCTTAAATACACCATCAACATAAACGCCAGGGATTTTATATTCAAGTTTAAACATACATAGAGAGCGTTTAAGGATAGTAAAATGATTTAAGAGATTATATGATCTATCATTAGTACTTTTATATAGAAAATCAGTCGATATTTGTTTTGGATCGGAGAGTTTCGGTCAACGGATGAAGATTTTTGACAAGCAGCAAGTTAACCAGGTAAAACTGAAAAGTTTCCTTGTAGATCCTGCAATGGTTTGATGAAAGATAATTGATACGCGACAGGTCGCTTCCGCACGGCTTTTTCCTCGCGTGACATGCACACACATTTACGCACGGACACGCACTCCGTCACGCATACGCCGAGTTCACTCTAACCTGTGACAGCGAGTTGAAGGGCTTTATTCAGTTCGCTCAGCTGCTCAATTACAAATGGAAAAGCAATAGTGAAATGACAGGATGCTCGGAGATGACATTAGTTTTATTGTGAAAGAGTCTGAGAATGTGTAGTAAGTTTAGCTAACTGTAAAGTTGTTTTTAAACGTGATACATTAGGAAGGGGAGTGGGGGGGGGATAAAAACATGTTCAGTCAGAATATTTAGGAAGTTATAACGGACTTAACTTCGGTCGCTAATTTTACTGTACATCTTCAGCAGAAACCCATCTCCAAAAAAAAAAAAGAAAGAAAAAAAAAAGCAGCAAATAAAGAGATACTTACCCGTTAGAGGTGGTCTCGGTCTGTTTAGGAAGTGGAAAGTGGACTGAAACCCTCCTCACTCCCGAGTCCCTCCTCTCTCTCTCTCTCTAATGTCCTCACTGTCTGTCCCCGTCACGGCACGTGCGGCTCCCGCAGCCACTGCGATCCAATGGGAGGAAAACATGAATCTTTCATCTATAAACTACAACTGAGTGGAAGCTCGGTTCATGGTAAACACTCCGTCAGGCTCCGACTGCTTGAGGAAGGGGTAGGAGGGGAGAAGAGAGGGCGGATTATCATCTCTCCTCGCCTTCCTGTTGTTCCCTTCTTGCTGCACCAAACGCTGCAGGAAAAACGCACGTCCTGCAAGGACTATGAGATGACTGACTATGCAGGTGATTTACGTGGTTGCATACAAACAGCGAGCAAGATTAAACTACAATATTATAACTGAGCGGAGGTATGCAACCGAATATCTTTCTTTTATATGTTTGGATTAGTTGGTAATTGTTTTCTCCCTATGTCAAAATTCAAGACTTTATACACTTCCAAAGTTCCCCAGTCCATTTTTTTTAAAATGTAAAAATATAAATGGAAAACATCAAACTTGACAATAATTGAACGTAAAATGGACGAACAGGTAAGACTTAAAAAGTATAACTAAAGAATGTTGAATTGAAACTGAAACAGTGGACCTGTGCGTGGAGGAAAGATGGAGAGAATAGATGAAAAATAGTTGATAAATGCAAAAAGAGATGGATCAGCAAATAAAAAAATCTAATAGCTGCTGGATGGATGGAAGGACGGACGGACGGACAGATGATAACTTGGAGGATTAAATGGATGGATGATGGACAAATAGATTGGTTGGTGGATGAAAGATGCAGAAAACATGGAAACAAGCATTAAAATAATGGATAATGAACAGAGTAGATGGACGGCCAAATGAATGAGTGGTGGCACAAATGAATGGATTTAAACAAATGGAAGACTAGATGAGGGGATAGATGGTGGAATAAATGGAAGCATGGATGAGTGAGTGGACAAATATGAACTTGGATAAGTAAAGTTTTTCCACATTATTTCAATTAATACCAAGTTGTTCAGCCTACGCGTGAATCCCATAAAGCTACCGTTAAGGTTAAATGTACGTTTTTCAAGGGTCTTCTTAGGAAAATTTATATTTTATAAGGAGCTATCCAGACTAATCCATAATTCAGAAACGTCTGACAGGGGGCTCAGGGGAGGGTGGGCCAAAGGCTGGAAAGGGCACTCTGGGGACCCACAGTCACACCATCAGGCTGTGACAAAAACAAAACGCCCTCTGACCAGAAGACGAGGAGCTTGTTGCCAGGCAAGCCTGACTTGAGGAGCGGCAACCACCGACGGGGAGGGCGGATCGGAGCTACGCCGCTCTCGACAGCTCCATGCAGATCCGAGACACGTCCTACAAGTTTCGACACAAAGTTGCGGTAAAAATCAGACAGAGTTATGACAAACTGAACTTATTTATTGAACAAAATAATCCAAAACCCAACAAAAAACAAACAAAAAAAAGACTTCAAACTGTGACTTTCTCAGGCTCTCTGAACAAAAACGTCTCAAAACAATGGTGCCTCCGCAACTCAAAGTCAACGTCCAGAAACTGTTAGATGGAAAGAAAAACTGATGTACACCACATGCTAATGTGCATCTATATTAAGCTATGTTTAAAATGAAACTTAAAACCACATCCGGTGCATTCACTTATTAAATGTTTAAAATAATCCTTTACGCAAGACATGCAATCAAACAAACCCCCATCAAAAAAAATATATATATATGTATATATAAAAACTGAACTGTAAATAACCCAACTAGTGAAAAACAGGCTGTAACAAGTTTTGAAAAACTGTCATTTTCTCCTTTTTATCCTAACATTAGTTGATTAATGAGTCAAAGCAAAGTGAATTGATGCTGCGACTGTCTTCGACTGTGAACTTCTGGAGGCACATGACGAACATTTACAACTAAAGACCAAAACAAAAATTACTAATGGTGATGAGGTGCGAGGCCAAGCCTGCCTTTCATTTACCACAGTGACACCCAGTGAAATAAAAAGGGAGCGCAAAATGCCAGTGCTTAAAATTTATGATCGTGCCCTTATGCTGTAGGAAAGTTAATAAAGATCTTAATCAGAGGAGCATTAGACCTGACAAAAAAAAATAAAAAAAATCCACTAGAGAACAGATTGTAACAATGTACAAATATACAAACGCATTCCTTCCTATGTACAGAGAGCCCTTAAAACAGACTGGACAAAACCAATAAAACAAGAAAAAATAAATTAAACATAATATATAAATAAACAGAAAAAGTGAGATTAAAAGCCTTTCCGTTTTTTTTTTCGTTTTTTTTTATGCTTGGGACTGGAAATAAGAAAAAAAAAAAGTGATCCCATGTTTCGGCTGGTATACCAAATGTGCTCTTCTCATCTTTTATAAAAGTCTCTGTGATCTATGTGAGTTAAAAGCAGCCGACCACAGGTCAACCTCACCGATCTTGGTTCAAGTGACTTGGATCGAAGTGGTTCGGTTTACGTTGAAAGCTCAAGAAGTCTGGTGTTAAAACGGCTCTGAAAAAAGATTTGACAGGAGAGACGAGGGCGTTCTGAAAACAATCTGGGGAGTCAGGATGCTTTCAGACGTCCAGAATGCCAAGATGTCACCATGTCCACATCTTGACTTGTTGAAGCTACTAGTGCAGTCTGCGTCTGGAAAAGACGAAAGAACACAAAGAAATGAGCCATTTCTTAAAACTAGTTAATTTTTATGACTATGGTTATAGGATAAAGAAAACTCAAGTAATTGTTTTTCTGGTAATTTATTGTATCAGTAAAATAAAAAAAACTGACGACCAGCTACATAAATGCAGTGTGAAATTCAGAGTACAAATTCTATCAATTCCATCCAAAGATAAAGTCTTTGGTTAGTTGTAAGAAAAAAAAAAAGGGGGTTTGTCAAAGATTTAAGCAGCCCGAAAAAACTACATTCCTCAATTCCTCCATAATTGTACTGAAGTACAAAAATTTATGTCAAACGTTGAGAATAATTTATCTCCTTCCTGGACACATTGCTTACAAAACCATACAGATGTAGCTTTACCTTGCAGAAGGCTCAGTAGCTTTCATCTACAGCACAGTCAACATAGTCTGGACTCCACAATCCACAAAGCTCTAAAAACAGGATTTAGGATCAGAAAACAGACAGGACATGTACTTGATTAAAAATTCCTATGCACAACAGCAACCTCTAGTGGTGGAATTGAATATTACAATCAAAACAGAAGACTATTTTGAAAATTTGGTTTGAACAAAAAGGGAGAAAACAAGTGTTTCCAATGAATTGGAGTGAGATAAATAATCACCTGATTGACAGGCCGAGTCCTTTGGTCGGGGGTCCAGGGAGCTGGGGTGTACTGCGTGTTGGAGGGGGGAGAGGTCAGATGTCAAGCAAATAGCAACAACCCAACAAGCTCGCTTCTTAAAGAAAACTGAAGCTAGAGAAACTAAAGTCTATTTCACAAGCAGAAACTACAGTGAAAGAAGCAATGCAGGCTAAATCCTACTATCTGCTGTGTTTATGCGTTTACCTGGTAGGGGTAGGGGTTCTGTGCGTAGCTCATCGGCACCTGTGGAACCATCACCCCGCTGAAGCTGCTGTAGGAGTACGGCTGCTCCAAGAACCAGTAAGAACAGGCTTATTAACAGTTAACGTGGAGATGAAAGACAGCGGAGAGAGGAAAACAGTTACCTGGTTATACGGGTTGCCTCCGCTGTAGACGGGTGAGGGCTGTGTAACCCCTCCTCCCATTGGTGAGCAACACGCACAGTAGATATATTGGCTAGGACTCATCCAAGGAGCGGATCCGACCAGACGGGATGGTATGGATCCTGAAAAAAGTAAAAAGAAAGTAGGACATCAGCTTCTTTTTGGCAATGGTGAACCACACTGAACTTTCCCAAAAGGGCTATTTGTTTCATTTTTTTAAGTTGCGGACATTTCCATTACTTCTATAGCAGTGGTTCTTAACCTGGGTTCGATCGAACCCCAGGGGTTCGGTGAGTCGGTCTCAGGGGTTCGGCGGAGCCTCTGCCGCGGAGGTAAAGACACACTGTGTAAAGTCGTGATGATGCCCCGTTTTGCCATCACTTGCTCCAGAGGATCACGTCACATTGCTGAGCCAATCAGTGCTGCGGGAAGGAGTTCCACTCTCAGCATGGATTTGAACTTGTGTCTTTAATTACTTCAGTAAAGCTCACCGTTTTTACCAAATTCTATAGTCTAAATCTGCTCCTTAGTCACATCTTTTCGGGGTTGGTACTGCCTCTAGTGGCGTGGAGGAGGTAATACAACTAATATAATTACATTAATAAATCAGAATACCGCAAATTATTTTCTGTGTGTGTATGGGGGGGAGGGGGAGTTCGGTGAATGCGCATATGAAACTGGGGGGGTTCGGTACCTCAAAAAAGGTTAAGAACCACTGTTCCAGAGGTACCACTGTCGTTTTTGTCAAGCTTACACACACTGATGAACACTGACGCAGTTGAAAGACAAAGAATTATTCCCAGGAAATTAATGTGAAGAGAAATTAACATACGTGGACTCCGTTGCTTCATGATTGCAGGGCCCAGCTTGAGTTTCCGCCCTTTAAAACTGATCTGTTGCTGTAACAGACGAAAAAAATAAAATAAAAATCTATATATATATAAAACATTATGCAGAAAATATGAATCTTGGTTGTTACATAAAAAATGTATGCATAAAACATTCACTGACCTCAATGATTGACTGAATGTTGACATCTTCATTGAAATACACAAACCCGTACCTAGGAACACACAAAGCAGTCCACATGCTTAATGATGGAAAATATGAAGCAGAAAATAGCCATAAAAATCCCTTCACTCATATCAACTAATAATATACAGTAGAACATTGTGCAAACCCATTAAAGAATGGATCTAACTTGCATCATTCACCAATATGTGAGCAGGAATGTCTAGGTGCCAAATGACCTGCGTGTAATGTGTTGTGTTGCCACAGGGTGGCAGTATTAGCTACTGTCCTTGTGACGTCTATCTAGTGAAAGTAAAATTTGTGCTAAATGGACACAAACCTCTCTACAAAGTGGTAAATCAAGTAACATTAACACAAAAGGAAAGTTTAGGCTGTGTACCTGTTAGGGAGAAGGGCTTACTTCAGGTGTGTTTAAAAATAAAACATTAAACCAGTGAACACAGTAAAAGTTACTTTGTACATGTTTTTTTATATCTTTCAAAAAAAAAAGCTAATTCTTAGACTTATTGTCTCCACTTAACACAAATTTGCATTAACCCTTCTTCAAGAACAAACTTGTATGAACTTTAAACTGTAACTATGACAACACACCTCTAAACATACTCACCCTTTGCAAACCCCTCCACGGTACGTGATTATTTTTACTTCCTTGACATTGCCATATCTTGTAAAGAAGTCCCGCATTTCATTTTCATCCACCTAATGGTTTAAACAACAACAAAAAAATAATAAATTGCTATGGTTTTTAAACACATAATCTTTTGTTAATTGGCCTACGATCAACTGAGATTGACTGCATAAAATTAAGACTGGATTGCAATTTCAAAAGAATGAGGCTGCATGTAACAGAAATTGATGCTGCTTATGTATTAGGGCTGTAGTAGAATTAAATGGATTCACTCTAAATTAAGTGCATATTTTTGGATAAGTAAAAAAAAGAGTTGTAGGTTTGGATCCTCTGGAAACTGCTGAAGCTGACGAGAAATATGAAGCACAACTAGTATTTCAATATCAAAAGAGATTGCTTTGAAGTTGAAAAGTTATTCTTATTTTTAAATGCAGTTATTTAAAAATGTGAAAATTACACTGGCTAACACACAGATTTATCATATTTAAAAACAAAGTTAGTACTTAAAAATCCTTTTGTGGCTAATAAGAATTTTTGTTATTCTAGAATTCAGCTTTTAATTAATCCCATTGTTGTTGTTTTTTTTATTATTTCCAAGAATTAAAATAAGCCATGTTTTTTTTTTCTGAAGGAACAAAAATATTAGCCCCAGTTCAGCATCAGTCCACACAGAACCATTACTAACCTATATATGATTTCAATGAAAGTACAATTAAGTATAAGCTCACCTTCATGTCGATCCCACCCACAAAGAGGGCGTTGGGGGTCAGTCTGCCCTCTGGCAGAATGTATCCATTAGATAACTTCAAAGAAGGTACAGTCTGGGTAATGGTTCTTGGCTTGTTGAAATCCTTGCAGAAAAAAAAAAGTTACATTTGAGATATACGAATGTCGTGTGACTATCACAAGAAACTGGTCGTAGTAAAATCGACATCGTTGGAAAGTTTGGAGTCGGGGCTTGTTGACATTTTGAACTTGAGCAGCAGGCTACATTGTCTAACAACATGGCGGCCATGTTCTCGCCTGAAGAAAAAAAAAAACTTTACAAGAAAAAATGGATATATGCAAATTCAACAATTTCTCTATTCAATTTTCAAGCAAACAACTTATATTGTAACTAATATGGAGTTTTGTTCTGGAATTTAACGCTCTAGTGTTAAGGCGATTACGAATAAAACACATATTGGTGCTTCCACAATTGAACACTCCCGCTTTAGCTTCACAAGAACCGACTTTATCACTGGACACAAAAGAAACAAAGACACGTCGACAAAATCGTCTACGCTGTTAACCTGACTCACTTTTTTGGGCGAAACTAATGTTAAGTATAGGTTAAATTCGTTTTTAGTCAAGCTAACATTTGCCAGTGGAAATATTCCGCCGTTTTTAGCTCAAGCTAGCATCGGTTAGCTAGCATATCATCGCTATTACCAATAATCTCCAGTCAGCACGCTCTTTTAAATAATTTATACCTCTAAGATGCATACTATGTTGTATACAGAGACTTACCATGGCTAAAACAATAAAAACCAATAACTTAGGTTGACTCTCAAGCCGACGACCTGTTGCGTTCTGCCGAGACAACCACTGCAGTAAGACTAAACCACACCCAAGGCTCACCACGTGACTCAAGATGCTTGCAGACCTCACAAGCAAATAGGTAAAATCCAGATTCTAGCTACTGAACATGTGAACAAACTTTGCCTGCGAAATGTTATGTTTGTCGAAATGAACGATCTATCAAATAAAAACGTTTTTTTTAAATTGTTTCTCACAGTGACATAATTCATATAACTTTTAAATTGTACGTTTCTAATTATTTTTTATATATTATATTTAGTAAAAGCCTCTTTGTTTTTAAATAGCAGTTTTTACGTTTTACCTGCTTTTTTAGCGGGGAAAACATTAAAAAAACATTTGTTATTCAAAAATGTTTTGGACTGTGCATTAGCTAGTTTATGAATCCGTAATCACGGCTTCAGACTAATTATACATTTCAAAATAATAGTAATAAATAAATATAATTATTTATGAAATACTATCATTTTTCGCTTAATATTTCAAGTTCCTGATGAACACATATCTAAATGTTGTTTAATCTCAACATCTCGGTTTTAAACAAGAAACCGGAAAAGACAGTGGCATTGCGGGGTTTTATTTTTACAGGCATTTATAACGTAACCCCAAATAGCAAATATTTAAAATTATTCCCTTTTTTATTATTATTTTATTTAGACCGTACATTTTGATAAAATCTTCAGCAATAGTATTTGCACAGTATTTAGCCTATCGTCCTTTTATGGGAGGAGAAAAAAACGGTAATTGACGTTGCCACGGAGACCACATTGCTTGAAACCAACGAGTGTTTCTGTTTACAGGAACTTGATGGTATTTCCCGGGTTAAAGTTTTCAGCAGAGAAAATATCAGCACATTGATATAGTTTCATGTTTAGCAGGTGAGTGCAGTCATGTATTTTTAAGTAGAGCTTTATTTTTCACCGCTTGTTACCTTAAAACATACCAGCAGCACACGGGAGAAGGTACACAGGTGTTTGGTAATAAGCTATTTAATGATTAGAAAAAAGTCCGACGTCATGTGGAATTTTGTTCTAACATGTCCATTTTCTTCCCCCATTAGATTTGTTGAAGCTGAACAATTATGGAGCGACTTCAGGAGGTAAGGTTTTGACTCTCTTTCTGACGAGTTGTTCAGCTTTTCCCACATTATAATTCACTCTCAGTCAGAATTTTGGAAAAATAATAAATTAAACAATTTTTTGCTGTCATGGTTATCTAAAGTTTACGGATTAAACCTTAACTGCTGCAGAAAAATAATATGCCTTGCAAATTATTTTGCAAGGCATAATAATTTATGCCTTGCAAAAATTATTTGCAAGGCATATAATTGTTGTAATTACGGAGTCACATTTGTGACTCCGTAATTTCAAACGTATTGTATTTATGGACTACTTTATGCAATACACCAACATGTTTTAAAAAAATGTTTTAACCTCTAAATATGTGAGAAAGTAAAAGGGAGTTAAGTACAGGTGCACACTATACTTATTTGATTTTTATTTTTAAAAGATCTTGTAAACCTTGTTTTCTGATCACTTCATAATTATTTGTTCATCTATCACTTAAGATCTCAATAAAATACATTCAATATTATCATTTTAATGTAATAACATGTGAAAATGTTCAAGGGGTGTGAACGCTTCTGCAAGACACTTTATTTAAATCCTACAGTTGTTTGTAATTCACATTTGGAGACTATGGTTAACATGAACATAAAAATGTTTCCCTTCCTTTCCTGATCCCCACAGATGGAAGATGACTCCCTCTATAATTTGGGTCAGGCTATAGACCACCCTTTCCCCCCTCCCCTGCCTGAAAAGTGTGCTGCCAATCCATCAGACCTATATCAAGTAAGACTGTCAAACACAGTTTTACTTGTTAGCAAGTTCAGTTTTTTTATGTTTCTTGAACTCCTGTCGTTTCACTCTATCAGGTGGTACAAAGACATAGTAACTACCCACCCATCATTCAGACCAATACATGCCGCGTGTCTGTTCCATTTAAAGAACAACGGCACCACCGAGCTCCCAGCGAGTCTATCGGAAACAACTACAGCCCCAAGGCGCAGGACTTGAAGATAGAAAACCTCACCAGACATCGTCCATCACGCAAGTCCTCGGCAACGGCAACTGGACCAAAGAGAGTGTAATAGCACACTCCACACATGTTGCAAAAGAAGTTTCATGCGTGCCGTATTCTTTATCTTGAAGAACGTCATGCGTGTGATTCTGATTTTCACAGGAGGCCACTGCGCAGCCCACCTAGCCCACCTAGCCCCACTCAGACAAAATCCAAGAGAAGAAAGACAAGAATATGCAGAAGCCCGCCAATGAGTCCTTCTGAGCAGCTTGTCATCATGCACAAGCTGGAGGAAACTCAGAATGCTCAGAATGAATACAGTGAGACAGACCTGGAGGTAAGAAGCAGTGAATTAATTCACAGACTTCGAGAGATCATCCTCCTGTGTTTGATTTGAACTCATTGGCAATTTTAACTTTTCTCACACAGAGGTATACATACTACGTCAAAAGAGGCATCCCCTTTTACATGTTGGCCCCCTACCCAAAGCAGTCGATGGTCAACATTAAGAATATGCTGCCTCCTGAGCCAGAGGAGGGTGTGAAAAAACCCATCCGAACCCTGAGGAATAACTTGACAGAGGAGGTTGAAGAAGGTTATTACTTCAACCTCAGGAAGAGCATAGGTAAAACTGTTTGTGTTTACAGTGGACAGAAAAACTGCATGTAGTGCTGATAAATTTCTAGATTTCTGTACCGTAGAAAGTGAGAACGCTGATAAATTCATCCAAAATGTTGTCCACCTGTAACCAAGACACAAATCGTGTGAATGTACCTGAAAAACAAAGTCACATTTTATAAGGGGAAAAACAATATGCATGTGCATTCTAATTTGGCAGTATGGTTTTTTTTTTCTTCATAAACTGGTTTGCAGAGCTGTTCCTAATTTCCTTCAGACTCACAATGCCTTTCCATCTCTAGAAAAAAAACATATTATGTCCACAGCATGATGCTGCCTCCACCAGGTGTTACTGTTGTCATCGTGTTGTTTTAAGTAACACTCAGTATAATGTTTGTGCAAAACTTTACTTTTGGAATCATGGCCTAACGGTCATGTTTGGCTTTATTAGAACGTTGTCCACTTTCCGACAAGGTTAACAGTAATAAATGATGAAACACCTTCTGGAATCATTGTAATAAATGCTTTGATCTTTTTCATCAGTGGATTACATTCTAATGGACCCATCGGAGGGCCAGCGACTGACAATAAACAACATTCCAAAGCCTTTTCCCAGGAGGGTGATTCGTCCTCCGGTTCCCTGGGCTGTTAGCTACAGGGAAGCCAAACTGTGGCAAATGCAACATCTTTTTAATGTGTGTCCTTTTATGGGCCTCTTACAGCAAATCTGGATAGAACGGTAAGGCATGCTGTTCAATTATTGTTTTGAGTAGTTCATGTTCTTTAATGCATTAAAAATACATATTTAGTAAGTGTAGTGCTTACTTCGACTTGCAGCTGCAACTTGTAAAAGTGGCATGTGAATCATAATAAATGGTGCCCATTTATCTATATCATTTATCATTTATTGTGAACATTTCTTATGATCAGAAACTTGATTTATTGTTATCTTGTAAACTTCAATGATGTGAAAAAAAGCAAACAAAAATAACTCTATCTGTAATGTAATTTTTTACTATTTTCTTCACTCTTCCACTGTTGATGCATTTCACATTTCTTATTTCAGCTATTCATCCTTGAGATTTGTGAAAACGACAGACCTGTGCTCCACCACATTCCCTCTTTCGCCATCTGAGTTTGTCATCTTTATCCAGGAACAGTGCGAAGCCACCAGACAGGAACTGGATGAAGGGTGAGTACTTCCTGTCGGATAAATTGTTCTTCCTCTCCTGTCCAGAGTTAATCAGCTTAGTTGGATTGCTAGCTTCTGCAAGGGAACCCAACCTAACATGAAGCCTGATGTTCCCATCTTGTCCACTTTGTCAGACACATGTCAGACTGCTTTTCGCTGAATTAAACAGTGTCATTGCAAATTTATTTGTGTCTTTAACTGTAAGACAGTTATTTCCAGAAAATCGGCAAGAATGTTGCTTAATCAGTATCAAACCATTATTTTTTAGGACTTTTAGGACTTTAAGTGTAAATACAATACCTAATTACGACATATATATACTCAAATACATATAAATACACCAAGTGTTCGGTGAGTCTGAAAAGGAGTATGGTGAAGTAATAACAGGTAGGTTGTTTGATGTAGATTAGTTTTTACGCCTAAAATTTTAAAAATAATAAAAGGAGAAAACTAAAGTTTGAATAAAACTTAAGGTCAGTTTAAGGAAAATACTAAGGTGTTTTGGTTATTTGATGCAAAATATTAAGAAAGTGAAGTTGCAGACAAACTTTCTTCATAAATAATATTTATCATTTCCGTTTTCTTTTATCTTGAGTATGTATTCCTTCAACAAACACAGCCATCAATGAACACTGTTCAGATTTGGATTAGTGATGTTGATGGCAGATTATGTTGAGGTGAAAATAAATCTCTTTAGAAATATTCCCTGTTGCATTAAATAAAGGAATGTTACTGGACACTAAAATATGTTTTGATAACTGAGATCAGGATTGTTCTATTTAGACTTTAACAGAGGTGTCTTCTTTCTTTAAGGTGGCTGCCATATTGTGTGTCACTCTTTGTTGTGCATGAGCACATGTGGGTGAACCTTTTACCCGAGAATGAGCCGATCCTTGTTGCAGAGTTCTTCCACTGCGTGGCTGCACTCATGTCGCTGCAGCTTCGAAGCCTGGTCATAGACTCATTGCAGGATCTGCTACAGTTTTTCTTGAGACACAAGGTGTGGACTTTTTGAGGTTTTTTTTTTTTTGGACATAATGCTTGAAATTTCAAAATAACATTTGCAAACATGCTGCTTTCTTTTAGAATTGTTAGTTAACATGAGAGTTTTCAGAGCTATTACTCCTGTAGAGCATTTCCTGATTTTTTTCTTTTTCTTTTTTTCTTCCCAGGAGGGGAATGACTTCAGTGGAGATTTTGATGTGCTGATATTTGTTCATGCTCAAATTTTGCTGGTTAAACTACAAGTGAAAAATTCTGAGATTGAGTTTTCTCCCAGCTTCCAGGAATGTTGGGAAGTTATTCGTGAAGCCTTTATGCAGATCATCAGAAGTGCAGAGGATCTGTTAACAGTAAAAACTTTAAATTGATTTGTACATGTCTCTACTGTTTTTGCGTTTTTCAGCTTCTCTGTGAGATTGTATAAAATACATTAATACTACGTATTGTGTTTTTTTGACCAGCTGGAATGTAAGCTGTTTTCTGATATTGACAGACAGTATCTACGCACTGTCAAACCCGATGAGTCATTGGTCACAGACATACTTTCCCAAGTCGAAGAAGCTTTCCAGAAGAACACAGTCGGTCCAAAAAGGTAATGACACATGACCAGATTTTAAAATTCGCTTGGTATGAAGAGTATGGAAGTTGTCAACATTGTGTTTTATTCTTTAGGTACCTGGATTTATATGAAAAATACAGGAATCTTCTTGACAATACATCAGATGAGGAGATTTCTGAATTTCTCTCAGGGACACACTCTTTACAAGATTCTGCCAAGGTAATTCAGTCTGAAACCTGCACTATTTCCAGCTTCTTTTCTTGTTTTTTTCTTTTATAATTCTCTATGATGTGAAAAATATTACAAAATATTATCTATATATCTATATCTATATATCTATATAGATAGATAGATAGATAGATAGATAGATAGATAGATAGATAGATAGATAGATAGATAGATAGATAGATAGATAATGTATGTGTGTGATCAAATGGATTTAAGTCAATTTATATTTACTGAAGTTATCTTTGTCTTATAGGAAGTTTGTTTGATCTGAAACATGGCATTGTTAGTTTGTCACGATACTACTTGTTTTTTTAAAGACAACTCCTGTTGTTTGAATCCTCAGAAAATTGACAGCATCATGTGTATGTGGATGGAGATAGCTTCACTCCGCATTGCAGTGCCGCTGTCCATGTTCTGCCTGAATGCCAGGGACCTGAACGATTACCTGTGTGACTGCGCAAACAAACTGATTGCCAGGATTGTTACATTTGAAATGGATGAGAACCGGAGACTCAACATAGAGTAGGAGCAAAAATTGAGAGCTGAAATTTGAGGTATGGGAAAAACGACCCTTGAGCTTTTTCTCTTTTCTTAGCATCTGTAAAAAGTACGAGGAGATTACAAACATTGCCAAAACCAGCCCCAAGAATACAGAAGAGTTAGTGACCCTCATCCAGTACGTCCAAACTAGCCAGGATTACACCATTCACAAAATAATAGAGGAGATTGAAGATGCATGTGAACGTCTCAGCTTCCTCATGGACTATGCTACTCAGTCAGGTATATGGTATTATTAAATTAATGAAATAGCATATAGCATATACACAAATGTGAATTGTTTACCCGGGATATCAACTATTCTCTGAATTTTCTTTGTTCCCGAGATAATACTTGACTAAATTCTTAACAAATGTATTGCAAAATGAAACAAGTTTTTTCTTTTTGTACATTTTTGTCATTGTTCCTTTTTCTTTGGTCTCTCCTACACTAGTTTTTGACTTGAATCTGAACACCTGTGTGTTCTGCTGGCCCCGTCGGATTGTGTCAAAACTAGAAAATAGCAGATTACATCTGCAAATCCTGAGAGAACAGGCAGAAGAACATCTCCAAGAGAGGTTAATCCACCCATTCATCCTTTGCAAGAACTGTTCTTTTTCTTTTTTTAAGGTTTTTGTGGCCTTTATTAGACAGTTGTGAGACAGGGAAGTGAAAATGGAGGAAAACGTCGACAACATGGGTTGTGCTTTTCCCCTGCGCCACCTCCACAACCAGCAATGCTATAATCAAAATGATCAATACACACCAAATATGTTGATTCGTGTTAGGTTTATTACTAATCAAAGGCAACTATTTGTTGTAAAAAAAAAAAAACTCTATCTTTGTCTCGTCTTACTGTAAAACTTTTCCATAGAAGATATTTAGCTTGACCAAGTGGACAGCAAAAAAAAAAAAAAATTGTCATATTTGAAGGTTTGTATTTTGGAGATTATTTCTGTAGCTGTACAATGTTTCAAATTTGCATCATCTCTGTCTGGATGTCTCAGGGTGTTTGAATTTGATGCGAGGCTGCAGGAGTTGAACAAGGGGATCCTGGCTTTTAGGAAAAAGGAGATGACGAACATGGAAGAAATGCAGCAGAATGTGGCTACTCTCGCTCAGATCACAGCCAACCTGGAGGCAGCTGTCACTGACCTGGAGGTGAGACAGTGCACTACTCCCGAGCAAAGAAAATTATAGTAATGGTTGTGATTTGGAAAGCACTGTAATAAAGTCTAGCTAAAAAAAAATAATAATAATAGAGATGATTTTTTTGTTTTTATTCAAATAGGACATCAATAAGGAGCAGTCTTTGCTTGAGAGGGACCAGAGCGAATTTCCGTTGCTCCAGACACTTATAGCAGATAAACAGCCTTACGAACATCTATGGAATACAGCCTTCAACTTTGAGAGCAAGTCAGAAGTGTGGCTGAATGGTAGGCAACTTACACATAGCAAATGACACCCATGATTTTTTTTTCTCCACAGCAAGCATATTCTAAGTGCTCTCATTTGCTTAAGTTACAAAAAAGATTTTCTCATATTGTCGTTCATCTGTTCTGATTTTCACTATAGGTCCTTTCCAGGGCTTGGATGCTGAGAAAATCTCCGATGAGCTTGACACCATGTGGAGGACAATGCATAAGCTGATAAAGGCATTTTCTAGTCTTCACGGGCCTTCTTCTGTTGCTAATACCTTCAAAAACAGGATAGACCGCTTCAAGCAGCACGTGCCTGTCCTGACGACCATCTGTAACCCTGGTCTTAAGAGTCGCCACTGGGAGAAGGTTGGTGCCTTAAACTTCATTAGCATCATCAGGCAAGCTGACTCGGTCAGAATTGTCGTTTCAGTGTCGGGATCTGGGAGTGTCTTGCATTGAAATGATCAGCAAAGTAGATGGGAATGATTCACGACTCCTTGTGTCTGACTGTAGATTAGCACCATTGTGGGCTTCGAAGTCAATCCAGAGGAGAACAACACGCTGTTGAGCATGCTGGACCTCGGGCTTTCCCAGTTTTCCAAAGAGTATGAACATTGCACATCAAACGACTTATGAGTTTGGCAAACGGTCTGTTGACTTTTTTTTTTCTTTTATCTCTTTAACTTCAATAAGCTTGGAGGAGATTGGAGGAACAGCCAGTAAAGAGTACTCTCTGGAGAAATCAATGGACAAGATGAAAAAAGAATGGGCTAACCTGCATTTCTCATTCTCTGCTTACAGAGATACTGTAAGAGAGCCTAAAACACACAGATATGGCTTTATTGACAAGTTCAATCTTTTTCTGTGTTGTGTATTATGCAGCAGTTAAAACAAAAATACATGTATTTTGTGAATGATTAGATCTGAAGTGTTTGTGAACAGCATTACAATCAAGTTCTATGAAATTACTCTTTCATTTATTAACTTTTACTCAGACAGTTTTATATCTTATTGTAGGATACTAAAATTGTGTCAGCTGTAGATGATATCCAAGTCCTCCTTGATGACCACATCATTAAGACACAAACCATGCGAGGCTCACCATTTATTAGGCCGATAGAAGCTGAATGTAAGGTAAGATATGGGAACAGCTTGATTACAGGTAATCAGTTTTGTAAAACTGTATCCTTGGCGAGATCAGATGTTGTGCTTCAGGTGGCATACAGGTCTGTGAATCAAGATATTGACCAATTGCTAACGTTAAGGATGTATGGATTTGTTTCGTTTTAATTACCCTTCTCTCACAGATACTTCCTTTGTTATAGGCATGGGAGGACAAGCTACTAAGTATGCAGGACATTCTGGATGCCATGTTGAAATGTCAGGTCACGTGGCTCTATCTGGAACCCATCTTCAGCTCGGAGGACATCATCGCCCAAATGCCAGAGGAAGGCCGCAAATTTGCGATCGTGGACAGATACTGGAAGGACATACTTGCCGAAGCTGTAAGAGATTTGCAAAGCAAGGCCCATCATTTCTAACTTGCTCCGGTAATCTTGTGCTCACTTGCATCTGATCAGGTTAAAGACACACATGTGCTAGTGGCAACAGGCCAGCCCAACATGCTGGAGCGGCTGCAGCAGTCCAATGACTATCTGGACGATATTCAGAAAGGCCTCAACGCTTACTTGGAAATGAAGAGGCTGTTTTTCCCAAGGTTTTGGTTCCCAACGGTTGCTTCTTTCTCTGTTTCACAGCTACCACCTTCAGAAAGAAATGTCCACAGTGTCATTCTCTGTGTTGTTTCAGATTCTTCTTTCTCTCAAACGATGAGCTGCTAGAAATTCTGTCACAAACCAAAGATCCTCTGCGTGTACAACCCCACCTGAAGAAGTGCTTTGAGGGCATAGCAAAACTAGAGTTTACTAAGGACCTGGTGATTACTGGCATGATCAGCTCTGAGAAGGAGTCTGTGCCCTTCACAAACAACATTTATCCGGCCCACGCAAAGGTTTTGAACTTTTCTTTACATTTCTCACAGAAAACAATATGGCGGATTCGTTTATGTTGGGCCGTGTTGCTGTTGCTCTTTAGGGTATGGTGGAGAAGTGGCTGCTGGAGGTGGAGAGTCTTATGCTAAAGAGCGTTCGACATGTCATCTATGAAGGAATGATTCAGTATGCAGAGGTATCTGTGAATATTGCATTGTCTTGCATGTTTAATTCAAGCCGTGTTGTGTCTTGGTAAAGTAAGAGCTCAGTGCCATGCTTTGGAGGGCTTATAAGCATGCTTCACTGGGAGGAGACTCCAGGACAGACTTGCAGGAAGTACTATTCCTTCCTAGTCTGGTAATGCTTTGAGATTCAATGTGAATGAGCTGGATAGTGTTTCTAGAGAGAGGAAGGTCTGGGTTTGTCTCCTGAACATGTTACCTCCACAGCTAAATTTCTGATAAGACATTGAAATTCGAGCTGAGCAGAAGCATTAACTTCCTGGGTAGAGCAGTAGAGAGAGTTTACAGAACGATCGGATGTGGCTTTAGAGAAAAGCACCTGCATGGAGTGTTTGCCCTGATTAAAGCTATGATTCTATGAGGCCATTCGAATTGACCTGGAAGACAGACAATTCTGTAGGTCAAAGGTCACATCCAAAGTGTATGTGCTTCACTACGAAACAAATTCAAGTTTTAATGAATACTCTAATCAAAAATGAGTTGTTTGTTGCATTTGAACTAATTTTTAAACATATTGTTTGCAAAAGCAAGGAATTATAGTTTAAATAAATCATTAGTTTGGATTAAATTAACTTTATTAAATGTTTCCCCTTTTCTTATCCCGCAGATGCCCCGTAAGAAGTGGGTTTTGAGTTGGCCTGGCCAAGTTATCATCTGTGCCTCGTCCATCTTTTGGACCAGCGAAGTATGCGAGGCCATCCAAGCTAATAGTCTGCCGGTAGGTTATCAAATCATTTATCCTGATCTTTTCCAGAAAAGCTGTACGCAGTTATTGTGAGCATGTCCCACATCTTGAGATTATGTATTTCAAAGGCTTATGTGGAGAAGTGCAATGGTCAGATTGCTGACATTGTGGAGCTAGTGCGAGGAAAGCTGCCAGGAGGAGCTCGAATGACCCTTGGCGCTCTGACTGTCATTGACGTTCATGGTAATTTCTAAATTCTAAGCTAAATAAAAGTGACCAAGTATGTTCTTTTTGCATTAAATAAATTTGTTTTTATCTTTTTTGCAGCTCGGGATGTTGTCGCTAAACTGGCAGAAGATCGTATATCCTCCTTGAATGACTTTTCATGGATTTCTCAACTGCGCTACTTCTGGGAAGACGATGAAGTGATGCTCCGCATGATTACCACCTGCCTGAAATACGGCTATGAATATTTGGGGAACTCTCCTCGTCTGGTCATCACGCCTCTAACTGATCGCTGCTACAGGTAACTTTTGCGGAGTCAAAGTCTGGTCTCTAAATTAAACATAAAGAAAGGCACAGTGCTGTGCGTTACAGATTGCAACATCTACGTTGAATCGGAGTGTTTTTATTAAGAAATATACATTTGTCCAATTACATTGTTCAGGACACTTATGGGTGCTTTGAAGCTGAATTTAGGTGGAGCTCCTGAAGGCCCTGCAGGAACTGGCAAGACTGAAACTACGAAGGATCTTGCAAAAGCTTTGGCCAAACAGGTATACAGTAATCAGAACATTTCAGTTGTTATCCACTTTCTATGAAACCCAATATTAATGCCAAATACATTACTTTTTTTAGTGTGTGGTGTTCAACTGCTCTGATGGTCTAGACTATAAAGCTATGAGTAAATTCTTCAAAGGACTCGCTCAGTCTGGAGCCTGGGCCTGCTTTGACGAGTTTAATCGCATTGAGGTGAGTTCAGGTTGTATTAGTTTGGTGAATTGTGGATGCATGTCAGTTTATCATAATGAACCAAACACCAGGTTTGCTTTCAGTCTTTTTAAAACTTTGCCAGAGGGGGTTTAAAATGACTAAAAGCTAAATGATCCAACTTATTTATATGGATTAATTACAGAGGAGGAATTTATCCAGCACCTTTTCATACAGAGAGTGTAATATTTGTTTTTTGCACAATAGCTCAATCGCAGTCATAATAAATAAAGTGTGTCTTCCTTGACAGCCTGTCAGATGAAGCACACACCGGCTTCACTTCCTGAAAAGGAATTTTCCAAGTGCTAAAACCTTTTACAATTAGGGGCTAGTGGTTCTATTTGATGATTATCTTTTGTAATTGTTTGAAATCACTCTGTGTAATTTTGGATGCAGTGGCATCACTTATCGCTGTAGTATTTTTTTTAACGAATGTACTTTAAAAAAAAACAAACTCACCAATAACTACACAGCTAGTAATTTATTTAAAAATTCATTGTGTAATCCTTTTGCAGACACTTTCAGGATGTAAACTTTAATATATTGCATACATTATCTCATCTATCTAATATATTTTTAAATGGGGGAGCTGGTGGCTTTCTGCTACAGTCAATTGGGAAGGTCACCAGGTTATTTGTTTTTGTTTTATTTGAAACAAATTTTCCAGCTGAGATGCTTAGGGTATATATTAAAAGAAATATACTACAATATTCATAGATATACTCTCAATATTTTAAGATAAGATTTAAAATCAAAATATGTTTAAATTAACAAAAACAAAAAAACAGGGGCAAGTGTGACACAAGCTCCCCTGAAGAGGCTGCAAACAATTCCAACGGACACTCAGGGAATAGGTTTAATAAAGGTTTCCTGGAGATATAACAGATAGTCATGTTGTCTCCAGGAACTTACACATGGGTTGGGTCTCAGCAACATTTTTTTTTAATTAGTCTGTAGACAAACTAAAATTTGCTTGGTTCATACAGGAAAATGTAAAGAAGGGTTTTCAGCTTGTTGTCGTTTATGGCTCTTTTTACAGCAACACATACAGACTTAAGTACTAAAAGGAGCTTGCATTTATCTCTTAAGAATTATCTCAATGACAACATATGTTGGTGTCATAGGTGGAGGTCCTGTCTGTGGTGGCCCAGCAGGTGCTCTGCATACAACAGGCTATTGCTAAGCATTTGAAGAGGTTCCTGTTCGAGGGGACAGAGCTGTCCCTCAATCCAACCTGTTCTGTCTTCATTACCATGAATCCTGGTTATGCAGGCAGGGCTGAGCTCCCTGACAACCTAAAGGTACTTATCAGGTCAAACTTTTCAAGTTGATGCACATTTGTAAAGAACTCTAATTGTCCACTTGCCTATTTTGTCTTGCAGGCTCTTTTTCGTACAGTTGCTATGATGGTGCCAGACTATGCTCTCATTGGAGAGATCTCACTCTACTCAATGGGGTTCATTGATTCTCGCAGGTATAATACAAAACTTAGTAAATGCATTATGAGTTGATTTTAATACAAACTGTTAATTCAAATTTCACCGGCAGTCTTGCACAGAAGATTGTGGCCACCTACCGGCTGTGCTCCGAGCAGCTGTCTTCGCAGTACCACTACGACTACGGTATGCGAGCCGTGAAGTCTGTCCTGACTGCGGCAGGAAACCTAAAGCTGAAATACCCAGAAGAGAATGAGAGTGTGCTTTTACTCAGGGCGCTGATGGATGTCAACATGGCTAAGTTTTTGGCACAGGACGTGCCGCTGTTTCAGGTACATGACTTCATGTCATTTCTACACACTGGTCATCCGTGAGTTTGTTCTCTGCAATGTCTCACATTGTGCTGGTGGCTACAGGGCATCATCTCAGATTTGTTTCCTGGAGTTGTCCTCCCAAAACCAGATTATGATCTCCTTTTCAAGGCACTTGACGACAATGTTGCAAAGCTTAACCTCCAGTCTGTGCCTTGGTTCATTGGCAAAATCATCCAGGTATCGAGGCTCTGATAATAGTATTTAAAAAAAAAAAAAAAAAAAAAATATATATATATATATTAATGTAGTTAATCTGTTTTTGTTTAGATTTATGAGATGATGTTGGTACGCCACGGCTTTATGATAGTGGGAGAACCTCTTGGAGGGAAGACCTCTGCTTATAAAGTTCTTGCTGCTGCCCTTGGAGACCTCTGTGAAGGTTGCTATAAGAATTTAAAATGTACCACTGCTTTTTTTTGTGGTCAGTTATAAATGCTCTGATTTTTATGGTTTCAAATCATCCTCATTTAGCCGAGGAGATGGAGGAGTTTGCAGTAAGCTACTGCATTATCAACCCTAAAGCTATCACAATGGGTCAACTATATGGTTGCTTTGATCCAGTCAGCCATGAGTGGTCTGATGGTGTCCTGGCCACCACCTTCAGGAATCAGTCAATTTGCCCCTTAGAAGATCGTCAATGGATCATCTTTGATGGTCCAATCGATGCAGTCTGGATTGAGAACATGAATACTGTGCTGGATGACAACAAGAAGGTACTGTACTTCATGAACTTTCATCTAGTACCAATCCTCTGAGAGTTTTAAGAAGGACCGTTCACTCTGCCCTTCAACAGCTTTGTTTGATGAGTGGTGAGATCATTCAGATGAGTGCCAAGATGAGTCTAATCTTTGAGCCTGCAGACCTGGAGCAAGCTTCTCCAGCAACAGTCAGTCGGTAAGCAGCTGCAGTGATCTTATTTGTAAGCAGAAATAAGATTATATTTCTGATTATATTTGCAAAAAAAAAGAACTGTCTTTTCTATCTACAGCAGCTTTTGGTGCTATGACATAAGAACTTCCACAACACAGGTTAAATTATTAGTGTTATTTTATTTTATTTTTTTTTCTGTAACTTTTCATCGGCAGGTGTGGTATGATCTACATGGAGCCTCAGCAGCTTGGATGGACTCCCCTACGAGATTCCTACTTGAAAACATTGCCTAAAAGCCTGGAAGATGAACACATAGTGCTGGTTAGAAAACAGATGCTGTGTATTTTCTTAATTTCCTAAAGTCTTGAATAGTCGCTGCCTTTCTGAAGACTTAAAACATATATTGCCTCTTCTCATTCAATATTTTGCTTCATAGATCACAGATCTGTTTGACTGGTTAGTTCAGCCATGTTTGGACTTCATGGAGAAGGAGTGTTACTTTATGGTGCAGACATCTCAGATTCACTTGGCCTTCAGTCTAATGAAGCTGTACACTTGTCTGATGGGTTAGTAAGAACACAGTTTAGTAGCATAATGATGATTGTTTAACTGGCCAACTTGTTTATTTTGATATATCTATTTATCAGATGAGCTAATTGCATTAGGACCCGACAGTGCACACCCCATGACCAGTGAGCAGATAACCATGTGGCTGCAGGGTCTGTTCCTTTTTGCCCTTGTTTGGACTGTGGGAGGTACCATCACTGGAGAGAGTCGAAAGAAGTTTGACTTCTTCTTTCGCAACATGCTGCTGGGCATTGACACTGAGCACCCTCGTCCCAAAAGCATCAAACTTAAAAAGCACAACATCTTCCCGGAGCGAGGTCACCACATATCAAGCATAAATTTAGCATATAAATATCAGCCAAACTCCTGCGATTTTCATGTCAACACCATACTATTGTTTTGCAGGAACTGTCTATGACTACTACTTCCACAAGGATGGATATGGACAGTGGAACGCCTGGACTGAAGCAATCACTAAAGAAGAGAGTATTATCCCAGCTGGAATCAAAGTCAGCATCCCCATGTGTATACTGTTCCTTGCCTGCTCCAACTGTGAGATCTTTCTTTTCTAGTTTCCGTCTTTCAGCGTGAAAGTGAAATAACCTCCTTTTTTCAGAAATTAAACTGTAAATAATAAGTGTATTATTGTGTCAAGCAGATTACAAGTATTGAGTATGTTGTATGAGAGCCATGCTCTCATACAACATTGTTTTTTTTCATCACCAGGTGTCAGACCTGATCATCCCTACAGTAGAGACGGCACGTCAGACATTTTTCCTCCACACTTACCTGTCACATGAAATCCCCATGCTGTTTGTGGGTCCCACGGGCACTGGCAAATCTGCCATCAACAAAAGCTTTCTAGTGAAGTTACCAAAGGAGAAGTACACGCCCAACTGCATAAACTTCTCAGCCAGGACCTCAGCTAACCAGACCCAGGACATCATCATGGCAAAGCTGGACAGAAGGAGGAAGGGAGTGTTTGGACCTCCCATGGGAAAGAAGTCTATTGTTTTTGTTGGTAAGTATGCTAGCCCATGTAAAACATCTGTGTTGTTAAATTGTGGGATAAATTAGAAATAGCGATTGTTTTTCCCCTCCTCTCCAAAGATGACCTAAATATGCCAGCTAAGGAAAAGTATGGTGCTCAGCCTCCCATTGAGCTTTTGAGACAATGGATTGATCACCACCACTGGTATGACAAGAAAGACACCTCCACTCTGCACATAGTGGATGTGCTGTTCATGTCTGCAATGGGGCCTCCTGGTGGTGGAAAGAGCGACATTACAGGTATGTTGAGATGAAAGTTACTTGTTGCGTGTCGAGACATCCATCAGTCAGAAGAGTTGGTAACAAAATATTTGAAATGGCAGGACGTTTTACTCGACACATGAATATCATCTCAATTGATTGCTTTGATGATGAAACGCTGACTAAGATATTCAGTTCCATTTCTGACTGGCACTTCAGCAAGGGGTTTGATGGATCTTTTATCAGGTAACTTTTTTTTATTTGAGGATGTTGGAAATAATATGTGAATTATTGAAAATATTGTCGCATTGCAACCACAAACTTAATTTAACTTTAATATTATTTGGTATTGTATGTGCTAGACTATTATATCAAGGGTGCTGACATAGCCATACTGCACTTTTTATATCTCTATTTGAGGACAAAATATTTTAAACCATATATCAGTTTCCTTCCATTTTACAATTATGCATTACATCTCATGGTCTGTCACATACAATAAAATAAAAAAATATTGAAGTTTGAGGTTGTAATGTCATACACTAAATGGGAAAATGTTCAAGGGATGTGTGAATACATTTAGGAAGTACTGTATTGTCCTGTCCTAGATTTGGCAAGCTCATGGTTCAGGCCACCATGAACCTCTATAAAGCCACTATTGACAGCTTTCTCCCAACCCCATCAAAGTCTCATTACATTTTCAACCTGCGAGACTTCTCCAGGGTCATACGAGGTGTGCTTCTGGCACCACCCACACACATGGAGGTGAGGGGGAAAAATAACCTGGGTACCTTTTATGTCACTCCTTTTAATGTGTCATTCAATTTGTTCATTTTTTTTCAGGATGGAGATAAACTTATCCGGTTGTGGATTCATGAAGTCTACCGTGTTTTCTATGACCGACTTATTGACAATGCAGACAAGGAGATGTTTTTTGAAATCGTCAAAGACAAAACCTCTGCCGTCTTTAAGATGGATTTGGACAAAGTAACTCAGTGAGCACTATACAAAAAAAAATCTCAGTGTTACAACTGCAGCTTTTCTGTTTAAATGTTCCTATCTTCTATTTTTTCCCAGCTCCTAGGCCATCTAAGCGCAGATGGCACCGTGGTAGATGAAGACATCCGTAGCTTGTTTTTTGGTGACTACGCCAAGCCTGATTCAGACACTAGGGCCTATGATGAAATCACAGATTTGCAAGCTTTGCAAGAAGTGATGGAATTATATCTGGAAGAGTACAACAGCAGCAGCAAGGCACCCATGTCCCTCGTGATGTTTAAGTTTGCCATTGAGCACATTTCCCGCATTTGTCGTGTTCTGAAACAAGACAATGGTCACCTTCTGCTTGTTGGTATTGGTGGCTCTGGCCGCCAGAGCACGTCTAAACTGGGCACGTTCATCAATGATTATGTGCTGTTTCAGATTGAGTTGACCAAAAACTACAGCATGACGGACTGGCGTGATGATCTCAAACGGATAATGCTCAAAGCAGGCATTGAAGGAAAGTGTCTTGTCTTTCTGTTCAGTGACAGCCAAATTAAAGATGAAGCCATGCTAGAAGACGTCGACATGTTACTTAACACTGGCGACGTGCCAAACATTTTTGCAGCCGATGAACGTGCGGAAATTATTGATAAAGCACAGGGTATTGCACGGATGGAAGGGAAAAAACTTGATTCAACTCCATTGTCAGTGTACAACTACTTCATTGACCGAGTAAAGGCCAACCTTCACATTGTGCTAGGTAGGCACTTTTATGTCAGCTTTGACTCGGATTTGGCCAACTGGTTATAATTGAGGATTTATTGTTTTGATAGCCATGAGTCCCATTGGAGATGCCTTTAGGAACCGTCTAAGGATGTTTCCTTCTCTCATCAACTGCTGCACTATTGACTGGTTTCATGGATGGCCGAGTGATGCTCTGGAAATGGTAGCCCACCACTTCCTTGAGGATGTGGAAATGGAAAGTGACATCAGACAGAAGTAAGAGGATGCAAAATTATGAAAAAGTAAATTATTTACAAGAATTTTAGTAAATGACATTTGTTGTTTCCTTATTACTAAGGGTTGTAGAGATGTGCAAGACCTTCCAGACGAGTGTCAGGGAGATGTCTGAGGTTTATTTCTCCAGATTAAGAAGACACAACTATGTCACTCCCACATCCTATCTTGAACTTATTCTTACCTTCAAGAATTTGCTGGGGATTAAGAGGGACGAGGTGAACACCGCAAGGAACCGCTATCTTGTTGGTCTTGAGAAGTTGGAATTTGCTGCATCTCAGGTAATGAACTGTGACAATGACAAGAAGAATAAGAATAAAAGATTAATTTCTTTTAAATGGGAACTTGACAAATGATGAAAATAGTTTAATGGACCCGATTTTGCCAAGTAGCAAATTTTTAATTTGTCCTCATACACAGGTTGATGGTATAGCACTTAAGCAAGTAATAAAATGAAAGATACTATATACACACACATATAAACGTGTGTGCGTGTGCCATCTGCTTATATCTTATATTTGCCCATTAAAATGTGCATTTGACATTTGGTAAATGGCTGCTATGCAAAGTTTTTAAAAAGTGACTGGTTAAAAAAGAGCCTTATGGAACTCATACAAGGACTGTTATAATGCTATGTCTTATTAGGTTTCAGTGATGCAGCAAGAGTTGACAGCTTTGCAGCCACAGCTCATTCAGACTTCAGCTGAGACAGACAAGATGATGGTCAAGATAGAAAGTGAAACAGTAGAAGTTGATGCTAAAAAAGAAATCGTTTCTGCTGATGAGAGAGTGGCTAATGAAGCAGCAGCTGCAGCTCAAGCTATCAAGGTACAGCCAATATATATATTTTTATAAGGCTTCATAAGACCATATTGTAACCATAATCTGATCTAAAGCATTCCAGTTTATGGATACAATTTAATGCTTACTGGTTTTCCTCCAGGATGAATGTGAGGGAGATCTAGCAGTGGCAATGCCTGCACTGGAGGCTGCCCTTTCAGCCCTGGATACTTTGAAACCTGCTGACATTACAGTTGTCAAGTCCATGTCGAATCCACCAGGGCCAATAAAACTGGTGATGGAGTCCATATGTGTTATGATGGGCATCAAACCTGAAAGAAAACCTGATCCTAGTGGCTCAGGTGTGGTTACATAATAGAAAGAATAATGTTTCATATGAAGCCATCCTACTGACAAATTTCATACTTTTACAGCATTCATTATAATGAATAAGTATATAGTTTAATTGTTATAACTAACTATGCTGCAGGTAAGATGATTGAGGACTACTGGGGTCCATCTAAGAAGCTTCTTTCAGACCTAAAGTTTTTGGATAACCTAAAATCATATGACAAGGACAATATCTCTCCTCTGTACATCAAAAAAATCAGAGAAAAATTCATTGAGCATGCTGACTTCCAGCCTTCTGTAATCAAAAATGTCTCCTCTGCTTGTGAGGGTCTCTGTAAATGGGTACGAGCAATGGAGGTGTATGAGCGCGTAATCAAGGTTGTAGCCCCCAAAAGGGAGAGACTGAAGCTAGCTGAGAATGAACTAGCTATACAGATGGACATGCTGGCTGTGAAAAGGGCTGAACTGAAAAAGGTTGAGGATCGGTTACAGAGCCTCAATGATGATTTGGATGCAATGATTAATAAAAAGAAAGATTTGGAAGACAACATTGAATTGTGCTCTCAAAAGCTCATTAGGGCAGAGAAACTGATTGGAGGGCTGGGTGGAGAGAAGGATCGGTGGACGGAGGCTGCAAGACAACTGGGTATAAGGTAAATACAGTTATAAATGCACTGAATTCTTATTCACATTTCCAGCTGCAATAATTGCCATGCTTTGTTTTTTTTTTTCTCTGACAGATACATCAGTCTAACAGGTGACATACTGCTCTCTTCTGGAACTGTTTCCTACCTTGGGGCTTTTACAGTGGATTACCGCATAGACTGTCAGGAACAATGGCACAAACTGTGTCAAGAAAAGAAAATCCCTTGCTCTGAAGACTTTGCCCTCACCAGCACTTTAGGTAACCAGGTGGCTATTAGGGCTTGGCAGATTGCTGGACTGCCTGTGGACTCTTTCTCCACAGACAATGGTATTATCGTGTTCAACTCTCGCCGTTGGCCTTTGATGATTGATCCTCAGGGTCAGGCCAACAAGTGGGTCAAAAACATGGAGAAGGCTAATAATCTCTCAGTCATCAAGCAATCAGATGGAAACTATGTGAGAATCTTGGAGAACTGCATCCAGTTTGGGAAGCCAGTCCTCATGGAACAACTTGGAGAGGAGTTAGATCCAGTTCTAGAACCTGTGTTGCTGAAGCAGACCTTCAAACAACAAGGGGTGGAGTACATGAAAATTGGAGAAAATGTTGTGGAATATTCTAAAGAATTTTTGTTTTACATGACCACTGGGCTGAGAAACCCTCATTATCTTCCAGAGGTAGCTGTGAAAGTCTGCCTGCTGAACTTCATGATCACTCCACAGGGTTTACAAGACCAGCTTTTAGGACTTGTGGCGGCAAAGGAGAAACCAGAGCTGGAGGAAAAAAAGAACCAGCTTATTTTAGAGAGTGCTGCTAACAGCAAGCAGCTAAAAGAAATTGAAGATCAGATCTTGGAAGTCCTCTCCTCTTCCAAGGGCAACATTCTGGAAGATGAGACAGCCATCAAGATTCTCTCGTCCTCCAAAATACTTTCTGAGGAGATTTCTGAGAAGCAAAAGGTCGCCAGCATCACTGAGAAAGAGATAGACAACACCCGCATGGGCTACCGTCCAGTAGCTGAGCACTCTTCCATTCTGTTTTTCTGCATTTCAGAAATGGCCAACATCGAACCCATGTACCAGTACTCTTTGACGTGGTTCATTAATCTGTACCAGTATTCCATATCCGAGAGTACGAAAAGCGATGTTGTATCTGTAAGGATAAACAATATTATTGAGCACTTCACCCTCTGCATCTACAACAACGTCTGCCGCTCACTTTTTGAAAAGGACAAGTTGCTTTTCTCCCTGCTGCTCACAGTAGGCATCCTGCAAGGCAAGGGTCAGGTTAATGATGAAGTGTGGCGTTTCCTCCTAACTGGTGGTGTCGCCTTGGATAACCCTTATCCCAACCCTGCCTCTGAGTGGCTGTCCGACAAATCTTGGTCGGAGATTGTCAGGGCCTCCAAACTTCCAAACCTAAATGATCTTTTCATTCACGTCAGAGAAAGCATCTCCAAATGGAAGAATCTTTATGATTCAGCAAAACCCCATGATGAACAGCTGCCTGACCACTGGGATAACTTAATGGGACTAGAACGAATGGTTGTAATCCGGTGCTTTAGACCAGACAAACTGGTTCCGGCTGTGCAGGATTTCATAGAGCTGAATATGGGGCATGCCTACATCGAACCACCCACCTTCGACTTGGCAGGGAGCTACAAAGACTCAAACTGCTGCTCTCCTCTCATTTTTGTGCTGTCACCTGGATCAGATCCCACTGCAGGTAATAATACGCTGAAGTGTCACAATAGCAGGCCAAAGTTTGTTATTTATACATAAGAAAATGCAGAAATTCTTACATGTCGGGTGGCTTTTGTAGTGCTGTTGAAGTTTGCCGATGACCTGGATATGGGGGGTAGCAAGCTCCAGACCATTTCTCTTGGTCAAGGACAAGGTCCCATTGCAGCTAAAATGATTGACAAAGCCATAGTGGACGGCACTTGGGTGGTACTGCAAAACTGCCACCTGGCCACCAGTTGGATGCCCGCTTTGGAGAGGATTTGTGAAGAAATCATCATTCCAGATAACACACACCCAAGCTTTAGGTACAATGCTCTCTTCAAAGTGGAATAGGAATTCAAATTGGCCCCTGTAACTCTTTTTTTTATTTATATTCCCCACAGGCTGTGGCTAACTAGCTATCCATCAGACAAGTTCCCAGTTAGCATCTTGCAGAATGGATTGAAGATGACTAATGAGCCTCCTAAAGGAATTAGAGCCAACTTGCTCCGCTCCTACCTTAGTGACCCCATTTCGGACGCTGATTTCTTTTACAGCTCCAAAAAACAGGCCATTTGGCAGAAGCTCTTGTTCGGTCTCACTTTTTTCCATGCTCTGGTTCAGGAGAGGAGAAACTTCGGGCCCCTTGGTAAAAAAAGAAAAAAAAATCAAAAAATGCTGAAACAGCTTTTTTTTCCTCTTGTTTTTAATTTCTCCAAGCTTAAGTATTTGTTCAAAACTAGATAGTTTAGATTAATTTTTCTGTCTTCTCCTATCTTCAGGGTGGAATATTCCCTATGAGTTTAACGAGTCAGATCTGCGAATCAGCGTCAGGCAGATCCAGATGTTCTTGGATGAATACGTGGATGTTCCGCTGGAGGCGCTCACATACCTCACAGGTGATTTCACATTGGTTTTCTTAGAAAATCAACAATCTTACTCAAGATTTACTCAACCGAATGGACAAAGGATGGATTTAGGAAAGCTTCACAAATAAAAATCTGAAAAGTGGATCTTGCATCTGTGTTCAGGCACACACACACACACTCACACACACATTTGCCCCAGCTACCAGAGTCGAAACGTTCTAGGACTCTGTTTCATTGCATGCACAACTACAAGATGTTTCTTTCTATCAAAGCATCTCATTACATGCCATTCCTAAAGAAAAACTGGGGTCACTTTTTTTTTTTTTCAGGTGAGTGTAACTATGGAGGCAGAGTGACCGATGACAAAGACAGACGTCTGCTGCTGTCCCTCCTGTCCACCTTCTACAGTTGGGAGCTGATTGAGCAGGACTGCTACCATCTGAGTGAAGGAGATGAGTATTATGTCCCAGTTCATGGACCCTATCAGGTACTGCCTGAGTTCACACATGTATTGCTAATTTATATTTTAATGCAAGAGAGGGTTGTCCAGTATTATGCTATTTATCTGTTCATTTTGGCCACAATAAACACAGGCCAGTACGGTAAGAAAAAAACTAACCAATTTTTCTCTCATAGGAAAATATTGTCCTTGTAAAAAAAGGCTAAATGAAAACCTAAATCTGTAAAGAATCAGAAAGAACATCACATGTTTTACTTTTTTCCAGGCGTATGTAAACTACATTCGTAGTCTGCCGATTTGTACCGATCCAAGCGTGTTTGGACTTCATAGCAATGCGGACATTACTAAAGACAATCAAGAAACTAATCAGCTCCTGGATGGAATACTGCTGACCCTGCCGAGGCAGACTGGCGGAGGGGGCAAGTCACCACAGGTTTGCAATATGTGTCTAAATATGATCACATAGTTTCTGTTGTATGGAGTCATTCAAGAAACTGTGGGAATTGAAATATGTGCTAAATAAACATCCGATAGGCTTGGACAACAAGCAGCGAAATAAGAAATGTTTTAAAATCAGCATGTTGAAAGTAGACACAAAAATCCAACAGCAAAGTGTTGAAATGGTTTATCTAGATCGCAGCATAATAGATTATGTTTTCACAGGTTCGAAAGGAACGGTTCAAAAATTTTTAACTGAGGTTACGTCACAAGGTTATGGTTAGTTAATCTAATAATTGCTGCTGATAACTCAAGGACCAATTATTTTGGACTTCATAGGACCAAATAATTTGTGTAATTAATTACTTGAGCCTGAAACTCATTATTTTATAACACCTCTTGTCTTTATGTCAAAAACCTTTTTATTATTTAGTCAAAAATATTAATATAATATTTTTGCTTTTAACACCATATTTTTTACCAGTCCCCTCTCTCCAGAAATGCATCATGTCACATTTTCAGTTGGTGTTTTGTTGTTGGCACGCCGACCTCGATTTAGACTGGAGTTGTTTTGTCTTGACTCCCTCAGATCAGCCTCATGGATTAACTAATACGTTCGTGTAAATGCGTCTTTTGTGTTGTAGGAAGTAGTCGAGGAACTTTCAGAGGATATTTTGACAAAGCTACCACAAGACTTTGACATCCACTTGGTGATGGAATTATATCCAGTTGTTTATGAAGAGTCGATGAACACTGTGTTGAGGCAAGAGATTATCCGCTTTAACAGGTAAGACTGACCTCTGTCCCGCCGCAGTCACAATAGAAAAGCTGTGATAATTTACATTTTAAGCTGTTTTCTCTTTTAGACTCACGGAGGTGGTGCGTGAAAGTTTGATAAACATTTGCAAAGCTCTCAAGGGCCAAATTGTTATGTCCTCTGAGCTTGAGGATGTCTTTAACAGCATGCTGGTTGGCAAAGTACCAGGAATGTGGGCAGCCAAGTCGTATCCCTCCCTTAAACCACTAGGGAGCTATGTGGCTGATCTACTGAGCAGACTACAGTTCCTCCAAGTAAGAATCATTGCAAGTTTAGGCCAGTATATGTTGTCATGCTAAAGTATTCATACCCCTTGAACTCTACAAAGTTTTTTTATGTCACAACTACAAACCTATGTGTACTTCATTGGGATGTATTTATTTATTTATATTATTTTTTCAAATAATTACAAGGTATGCTGTGCATTTGTATTTCACCCAACTAAGTATATGCTTTGTAGAACCTGTTTTTGTAAGAATCACTAGCGCAGCCCTTTGCTCATCTGGATACTGAGTTAATGGCCCATTTTCTTTGGAACATATCTGAAGTTCAGTCAGATTGTTTGATGGACATGATTTATATGTTCAAATCTTTCCGTAAATTCTCACTCTGGACTTTAACTAGGTCAACATACTTTCCTCAAAACCATTTCATTGTAGCTCTGACTGGATGTTAGTCATTCTGCTGAAATGTGACCTTCCTCTCTCTCGAGGTATTTGCGATTGCTAATTGTTGCACTCGTGTTGTTTTTTTTTTTTTTTTTTTAACTCAAGCTTCTAATGCATTTAGCTCCAGCCCTCTCCCATTGTTATATGGGTGTTGGGACATCTAACAACTTTCTTTCAACAATGGCCGTCTTCTTACCACAGATAATAGTTCTGTCAATAAATTCTTCCAGCTGTCCTGTGGACTTCTGCAGCTCCTCCAGAGTGACCACAAGCCTCTTGGATGCTTCTATAATTAATTCTTCTTCTTCTGAAGCCTTCACATAGCAGCTGAATTTATCTTGCGATTACGTTACATGCAGGTGTACTCAATTTACCAATAAGGTGACTTCTAAAGGCTCTTGTTTGGTTTGACTGGATTTTATTTAGGTCTACAAGACTGAACAGATACTCACCACTTCCTTCCAGTTTGCAATTATACACTAATCAGTGATGGCCTACTATATAAACTCATTTTAGAATACATTGGGATTGGTAGCTTTAACTTGACAAAATGTGGAAAAGTTCAAAGGGAATGAATACTTTTGCAATGGTCTGTAAAGCTTTCTTATTTCCATGTCTCTGTTTTGAGTTCTGATACTTAAAAAGTATTCATATAAAGATTCTAATACCTTTACGTATTATGATGGTGATCTGTACAGGACTGGATAAATGAGGGCCCACCTACAGTTTTTTGGATCTCTGGTTTTTATTTTACCCAGTCGTTTCTAACTGGAGTGTCTCAGAACTTTGCCAGGAAGTACACCATCCCAATCGACTATATTGGTTTTGAATTTGAGGCAAGTATTTGGTTTCTAACTTTAATTAGTCACTTTTAGTCATAATAATGCAGTCTTATTTTCTATTTACATTCTCATCCACATACCAGGTGACCAAGGAGGAGACCTATATGGAACAAAAGCCCGAAGATGGGGCATACATTAAGGGTCTCTTCATGGAAGGAGCGCGCTGGGACAGGGAGAACATGGTCATTGGGGAGTCTCTACCGAAGATTCTCTTTGACTGTTTGCCCATCATTAAGCTCAAACCAGGAGAAATGGACAGATTTCTGCACGAGAAGATCTACGTCTGCCCTGTTTACAAAACTAGCGCCCGTCGAGGTACGCTGTCGACCACCGGGCACTCCACCAACTATGTCCTGTCCATCGAGCTGCCCTCTGACAAGCCACAGAAACACTGGATTAACCGTGGGGTGGCGTGTCTCTGCCAGCTTGACGACTAACAATCAACCAGTTTTTAAACAGCTGCTGATCTTGTCAGCTGCTACACAAGCCAATGAAATACATGTTTTTGCAATTCAAGAAATATTCTAGGTTTTTTATTTATTTATTTATTTTATTTAAATTGTTGGTAACACAGACGAAACTCCTACAACCACAAGAAATACGAGCAAGGGGGAAGTTTACTAAGTCTGAGTAGGATTGGAGTTTTATCTGGCTGTTGGCTGCATAAAGTAACACTGTGATGCCTCTCCCACAATTGATGCTGCAAACTGCCAGTCAGCTGTAAGAAGGCTATTACACTTTTGCTTAGCTTACAAGAAACAGAAAATTGGCTAGTATTGAGCGTTTAACAGGCGAGAGGCCCGACACGTCCTGGACAGGTTGCTAGTCCACCGCACGGCGGTTTAAAATGTAACCTTTGATAATAAAGTAACTCTGAAATCATAATACTTGATCAACGTATTTATCTGCTATATCAGACAAATGTGTGACCTGGAGTTTTACCATCATGTCAACACTTGAAAAACGTATCCTATACATCTTTATCCAGGTCTGACACTAGATGGCAGCAAAGGCAAATCATTGAACTTCTATGGTGTTGTAAAATTCTGTTTTAATGGTTTTGCCATAAAGTCATACATTTATTGTTTTATTTAGAATTTCAATAATGTCCCAATAAAGGCAAACAAAAACACCTCCGAATATTTTTCATATATCGCCAAACCAAATTTAAATATATCTTTCTCAAAATTAGGATGCTTAATTAATGTATAATCTAAACTCTCTTAGCTTAACTTAGCTGAAAACAGAGGTGATTGTGTTTGTGTTTGGGGGTTGTGACCTCCACGCTTTTGGTCCTTCAGGTTCCTATATTTTTGATACTTCTCTTGCTTTTGACAAACACATCAATGCTGACATCAAAGTTACTGTCTTACATGTCAAATCACTCGCATAAGTGAAGCCATACCTTTGTTTTAGACACTTTGTAAGAGCTTTTAAGAGCTCTTACAAAGGGCATTATATTACTTTGTCTTAAAACTTTGCATAATTTAACATCTTGTACCTCTCCGAGTGCGCACAGCCCCTCTCTAGATCACTGTGATTTACACAGAGCTTGCTCCTGGCTGTTCCAAGGTCAAAATCAAAGCACCAGGGAGACCAAAACTGCTTTTCCATGTCACGACCTCTCCAACATCAGATGCTTTCAAATCCTGCTTGAAAATCCGCTTTTGCTTTCCATCTTTTGAATCACAATGAGTTTGACTCAGTTTTATTGCGTTACTTCTTACTCAACTTAAACTCAATCTATGTAAGATTCAGTTTTTTATCATTTCCCTTACATTTGTTTGTTTTATTCTTCAGGATCGCTGCCCTTTGGTTAATTACATATGCTTTAGAAGAGAACTTGAATTGACTAAAATAAAATTTAGAATCATGATCAGGCTACCAAGAGGCCATGTATGACTATTTATACATCCACTTTTAGTTGATTTTTATTTTTATTTTTTTACATATTCAACCCTTTTGGGATTGAAGAAACCACCAAATGAATGCTTTTATTTTCTCTGTGTATGAACAAACTCACTAAACCAGTGGAGGATCAAACACTTACTTCCTCCTTTATAACATCTAGAGTTAGCAGATGCTCCTTTATCCGCCTAAATCTGTAGCTCTGTTGTATAAATATAACTGATGAAGTCTGGAGTCCGACTGGAGCCCCAGAGAATCTTACTTTGTTCAGTTTTCATTACAGATATGTTCCTTCAGTTTTATAGTTTTATCCCTGAGCAGTAAAAGCCTACAGTCTAACCTATTACAGTTATTTCATGTAAACGTGAACCTGATGATGAAATGAGGAGAGAATATCTTCTCTTCAAATTAAGATTCGGTATTTCAAAATTCCGTAATGGCCCTGAAAAACAACGTCTCGCTGGTGTTGTTGAGCCTAATTTGTCCAAGTGTTACGATTGTCAAAATAAGAGATTGTGTTTCTTCTGCAGAGCCCCACAGTCTGGCAGAGTCAAAATTAGGGCATTAACATTCTGTCTGTTTGTGTTCATACGGTGCAAATTAGAAAGTCCAGCTGAAAGATTTCAAGAAAAAAAGCTATCTCACTGACCATTGATTAATAATGATGTCCAAACAGTGGACCGCATCGCAATTGTGAAGTAAATTCAGTGGTATAGTTTTACAGTTTGGTCAAAGAGCTATAGGAGTTTATTCTCATTGTCAGCAAAAAAAAAAAAAAACAGGCAAGCAATGCTGCCAACCGGTGGGTGAAGATGTATTCTCTGCAAAGGTCATTTCTCATTCTTTTTCTTTCCTTATTTTCTGCACAGGAAATATTATATCCACACCAGCTTAGTCTCCAGGTCCTATGGATGGATGAATAAGATTTTCTTCCCGTGGAACACATGCACGCTCCAGTGCAAACCTAATGAAAACTTAAAACAGCGTTTTCATTATTATTATTTCTTTTTTTGGTGGGAAGAGGTGAGGTGTGTTTAAAACTTGGTGCAAAGGGAAGTTCTCCCGGTAGCTATCTATGCAATAACCATTGTCTTTTTATATAATATCTTTTGGATAGATCTATCTTTTTTTTTTTTTTTAATGATGGCAATAAAAGAACTTTTCCATGATATTCCACTTTTTTTTTAGATGCACACGTAGCTTTTTTTATTATTATTATTTATAGACAAATAAAAACATGACTTGTACGAATAAAACACGTAAGCAACTATGAAGCAACATCGGCATTGTCCCAGATGATGAGCTTTCTCTCGCCCTCAGGCAGTCCATCCAAAGAAGCCTGATTGAAGCAGAGGAGAAAGGCGAATTGGAAAAGTCGTCGACATCATCTTGCTCCAGACAGCGTTGAGGGGTTTTTAACGCCCAGCTGGAGAGAGAGAGAGAGAGAGAGAGAGGCAGATCGAGCCCCCGAGCTGTTTAAATTCTCTTTACGCAGGCGCACGCCCAGCTGTGACGGAGATGTGAGGAATGTTTGATGGTGACGGACTGGAAGGTGTGTCGCTTTTAGCTGTTGCTGTCGCCCCAGCTTTGGTCGCCTCCCCCCACCTTTCAGTTAGAGAGAAAGAGAGGGAGGGAGGGAGAAGGAGCGAGAGAAACAGACTGACAGGGGGGGCAGAGAGAGAGAGAGAGAGAGAGAGAAAGAGAAGTTTCCTGTCCTTTTGGTGCTACACTGTCGCCGATTCGTTCACTTCACACGATGGCACGCCTGCGTCTGTGTGCGAAGCCGCTGCTTGGGGATCCCCGTTACCTCCTATGAGAAGCGACATAAAGAAAACAATTAAAAGAAAGTGTCTCCATGTCTGAATTCGGGTCACATAAGAAGAACGACGTCGGCCCACCGGTTGCTGCAGGCTGGAGAGCGGCGTGCGGTGGGGCCAGCGCCGGAATGAGCGTGGAGGCGCACCGGGGAGGAGAGCCCGTGTCAAACGGAAGCTGCAGCGCGCCGGACACCGTCAAACGGGTCCAGAACGAATCCGGCTGCGAGTCCCCGACGTGGGAGAACCCGGGCTCGGAGTCGGCTCTCAAATCGGCGATCCCTCGACGCAGCAGTCTGATCAAGGTAGGTCATCACTTCGGTTTGGAGGAAGCGGCTCTTTTAAGCACAGATGTTTATGGAAAAATACAGAGCAATCCCCGAATAGATTCTAATAACCGGCAGGCGTACATGCCACCCAAATACGGGATTTATTGTAGATGCATCTTCAACAGAAGCCATGCAGGAAGGTTGTCTTCATGGGAAAATACCACGAAATGAAAAACAAAGTTAGATTGGAAGAACCCATTGAGTAATATTAGACAGATGCGTTTCATTACACACATCTTTCATCCAACCCGAGATACGACCACTACTGTTTTTATTCAGTGAACGGGCCTGTCGTCAGCTTTTTTTTTTTCTTTGCATGTCAACCAGCAGAATAATCAGTCACACCATCTCTGCACATGTGCCGGCTGCTCTTGAGAAAATTCTCAAAATTCTATGTGACGCTAAATGTGGAAAGTGATGAATGATCATATTCTCAAACAGCCAAATGTGTCATTTTAAAAGCTAAACGTACTTAAGATTCCAAAGTAGTTTACACAATGCCTTGCAAAAGTGAAACTTTTTTTTTTTTTTTTTTTTTTTTTTTTTTTTTTTTTTTTTTTTTTTTTTACATTTTGTCTTATTACAACCACTAACTTGAGTGTATTTTAGTATGATTTTGTGACGGGCAAACATAGAAAATAGAGTCCACCTTGTATTTAATATAACTTGTAATAAAAAAATAAAAAAATAAAACCATATTAATACTATGCTAGTCACCACAAACCATACCCGTGGACACTGCAAATGTGTTAAAAGGTATTCTGGTCTGATAAGACCATGATTTAGCTTTTTGATCTTTACTTTGTGTGGTAAAATATAAAACATAGTGGTGGCAGCATCATGCTGTGGGGGTGCTTGTCTTTACTCTTCTGTCAGAAGACTGATGTATTTTTTGCAGAGACAAATGGGTAGAGTTTAACTCCAGATGACCCACAGCTTGCAATTTCTGAAAGAGTGTTGACTGGGGCTGCTTCGTACAAACCCGCGCATAATTTTTCTTCAGCGTATCTTTCTTACTACGTGTTGTTAGTTTATCACATAGACATTCTACAGAAGACATCAAAGTTTCTGGTTGTGACGTGAATAAGTTTAACAATGTTTAAAGGGCATAAATGCTTTTGCATATATTATAGACGGCAGGTATTTCTGCTCATAAGCACGGATTTGGCTGACCTTGCTGAACTGAAAAGTGAAGTCATCCACAGTCCATTTTGATTGAAGTGAGAAATTACATTTCTTTTCTGCCCTCTTCAGTTCACAGTTAAACAGTGAACTTTATTTAAACATAAATATCCACATTCTTCGCGCACCGTTGCTTTTGAATGATATTAACCTTTAACGTATTGCCATATCAATATCAATATCCACTAATCGATACCTCATTCCCTGACTTTGCCTTTTACTGTTTTGGTCCCCCAGGGGGCATGTGGGAGGTCTTATGGATCTCCAGCTGTAGCCCGTCTGAAGGGCTGCTGCCTGCAAAGACATGATTATTTGAACATGCCATCATCTCTCCCTCTCTCTTACTCTGTGTGGATATATGCGAGTGTGTGTGTGTGCCTGAGTGATTGGCTCTGACTCAGCAAGACAGGAAGCGGGACCCGTTGGCCAATTTCCTCGTACAGTTTGTGTTGCAATATTGCTATTAAGCCATGAGCAGTTGGTGGTGACAAATCACTTTCCCTGGAGCGCATACACATGCATGCACATAAAATCAGACAAATGTTTCTCACCTCTTTGCCCACACACAGGCCTGCTCTCGTAGACGCTCCTCTGCTGCAGCCGGCTCCTAACACGAACAGTCTGAAATGGACTGAAGTTTCTGGAGCCTCACACGGCGCCGAGAGTGGTGTTAAGCAACTCCCGGTGAGGAGTCTGATACGCGGTGTCCCGTCTGATGTTTCAACGACTTTAGAGTACCACTGTGTGGTGACTCACAAAGAACGGGGCCGATCAAAACGTGGCGCCTACTTTGCCGTCTTCTTTTTTGTGTCGCTTGGCAAATATGGGTTCGGTGGACGTGTTTGGCAAAAATGATTCGACTGGAGCAGGGGGTTCACCTTCCAGCAGGAAACCGACACTTAAGGATACACGTAGAGCTGCTGTGGAATGATTTGCATGAAATGTATGGGTTTCCAAGGTGGTCTAGTCAAACTCCAGACCTAAATCTATCCAAGGCTTTTTTGTCACGACTCAGACGTCATTAACCAAATCAGATCAATGGTTTGCGTGATGCTACGATAACCCCAAACATGTCAGAACATGCAGATTTTCATGATTGTAGCTCATCCTCATAATGTTAGACGTTATTAATCCAGTTTGTCCACATAATAGCATGGGTGTCTGCTTTGCTGCAATACTCTTAAGGTCACAGTCAAGATTCTTCAATGCTTTACTGCGGGGTGGTATGTTGGGTTGATGAACAGGAAATGTGACATTCCAGAATGGGTTTTTCACAGGACTTCAGGCTTTGTTTCCGCTGTGTGCGCTTGTGTCTTCCTGGTCCTGTTGGCAAAGTTAATGAGAGTATTTCATTAGTCTGTATCGCGCCCTGTCCTCTAATTTTCCTTTTGGGGAGGGGAGGTTTCTGTCTCCTTCATTTGCGTGGAGGAGATGCAGAAAAAGACAGCCACTTAGGTTAAGTACGTTTCAAGTTCATCTGAGATGTAGATATCAGTCGTTCACCTCTCTTCCTAATAAAGATACCCATTTGTTCTGACCTTTCTTGTAATAAATTATCAGAAGGGGGAATAAAAAAAAATAAATTCTCATTTGTCCTGCCAAGAGACACCAACAGGCTTTCCGTTTAATGTCTCTGTGTGCTTTCCACTTAAAACGGCAAATTGGCATTCCAGAAGTCTCGGATGGTGCCTCTACTTCTCTCTCAAGTTTAAAGCTTGTATTTTTCTTTTCTTCAACAATGACAGGGGTGGGGGGCAGTTTTCTGTTGGGAAATCAGACGCAAATTCGTAGAGTTTGCAAAACTCTGAGATCTTAACTGGAACTGTGTGCTTTGTTCTGATGAGACTTCAATTAAGATTTTCGGCGACAAGAACTCCAGCGTGGATTTGGGGCGAAAGAAAAGACGAGTGCGTGGAAAAACACCTCATGCCGTCCGAGCGCTGTGGGATATCTGTGATGCCGATGGATAGTTTTTCTTCCAGAGGCCATGGGAGGCTTGTCAGAGTACTTGGATTCATGACACTTTTGAAGTGCTTGGATATTTTATAGGCTTCGGCAGCGGAATAATCAGACGCATATGGTTGGGTCAACAGTCAACACAAATCTTTTAATCGGAAACTAAATCAGCCTGTATGGCCTTCTGGATCTCTCGGTCTAAATTCAATTAAAGTGTGAGGAGTTGAAGAGGGAGAGTGAGGATAAGGGAGAACCTGGGATGGTCTTCAAAGATATTTCCTTCTGAACGGTCCAACAACATAAATTACTGGAGCAAACCGAGTACCGTCCAGCTGTACAAATTATTAACTGCAGGGTTGCTGATGATGATTCACTTCTAAATTCTTTAGTGTGAGATTTTGCCACTGCAATAATCTACTTTTAACATGTTTTTTAATATATATAAATCTGGGGTGCCATATGTGTGGCCTGTATTGTATATGCATGTCTGATGGTGAAGAAGCATTTTGCGTCTGTGCCTGTTCTCCAGCCTGAAGGGGGAAGCATTCACTGAAGGCAAGGTGTCAGCACAAATCCTGGGGATGATAGCGGTTTCATTTCAAGCCCTGCCTTAAACTGTTTTAACTGGAGTGAGTAAGAGACGGGGAGGGAGTCAGGCTCCCTGCTTATTGTCCTGCAGCGAAGAGGAAATGCTGCTGTTATTGATATAGTTCCCCCTCTCCCCCCTGTTTATCTAAATTAAACATTTTAATAAAACTAGCATTTTTTTGTTGCCATAAACCTTCAGGACGTTTCTTTAAGTAAACACTGTAGTGAAGTGAAGTGGTGCAGCGAATTGCTCAAGTTTGGCCTTTGGGGTGCTCGCATAAATGTGCCGTTTTCCCCACATGAACCTGGGAGATTTGCTTCAGGATTATTAGTAATTCTAATTTATTGGAGGTAAGACTTAAGATCTGGGAGGCTGTTTTCTGTAATAGTTGTGCACTAAAAGATGCAAACAAAATCAAGCTAAGCCAGGTGTGCCCGAGGCAACTCCAGCCCCTGAGAGCTGCTATCCTCCAACTTCTAGCTGCGATTCCTTCACTAACAAGGCAGAATCAAAAAAGTGGTTCAATACAAGGCCACTGGAGAGGTGAATGACGTGCTGGTGAGGGACTTTAGCCATTTGATCCAGATGTGTTGACACAGGGTGCATCTAGAAGATCCAAGAGAGCCTAAGGACTGAACTTTGGCACCACTAAGCTAATATTGTGAAAATGGTTAGCCACTCGTAGTATTCTTCTTACACTTCTTTCAAATTGTTTACATCTTGTTTACCACATTCTCTTCTTCTCTACCGAGTGTCCAAAATGTAGCAACAAAAAGGATGTGAAAATGGTGGGGGTTTCTTCAGTAAGTTCATAGTGTTGTTGGCATCTTAAGTGTCTTTCTGAAACACTCGAAGCTTAGACTTGGACATCCTTTTCTTAAATCAGTATGTTTTATGAAAGGTCTGCAATAAAAATGGGGGCTTCTCAGTCCCACTAATGACGAGGTTATTTTGAAGCGAGACGCCCTTCCAGCTTTATTGTGCATTGTAGTGATTCTACGTTGCCGCGTGTGATCAGCTGCCCTGGGAAATCTAAACCCAAAACAACACTGCAACTGTGGCGCCATGCTTCATTTACCTCCATTTCATACTAACTGAACGGCTTGTTCATCTGTTTGACAAGACCGAACGGATCCCTGGACTTCAGCCAAGGGTAGTTTTTTTTTAGGAGGAAATACAACTGATGAGGCTTAACTTGGCACAGGTGTGCTTTAACGTTTAAAACAGAAAAACGTCAAACAGTCATTGTCTTTTGATCTTGTGCTGCTTTCCAATCCCAGTGATTTCACCTGCTTGATTTGTCACCTCTAGTCGACACAAAGCAACTGAAGAGCTGCTTTCTTCAATAACAGAGCCTCAAATGTATGCCGGATTTTAGGGTTAAAGCACTCTTGTTCCCTTATGAAGCTTATAACATTAGCTTGAGCTTACAATAGTTGCACTTGCAGATTTTGAACAACACTGGGAATCTCCACAGTTTGAAATCTGTGGACCTGTCGTGAAAACGAAGAAGTCTTCATGAATGTGTACGACTGTTGTCATATGAAGTGTCATTTGGTAAATAATGACACTTGTAATGAAAAGTTGACATTTTTAATGGGCTTTTTATACAAGTTTTAATGCAATGTTGTATTAAAAGTGTCATTATTTACTCAAATAATGCAAACTTGACACTTTTAATGGACTTTTCATACATGTTTCAATGCAACTTTGCATTAAAATTGTCATAATTTACCAAATGACACTTCATGTCAGCAGTTGTAAATATTCACAAAGACTCTTTCATGTTCATGACAGGTGTTATGTCACGTTTATGGCAGTGGCGTGTCAGTCTTATGCACACCCCGTCAAATAAAGTGTTAGCTTATTTTTTTATCTAGTTCTGTAGAACTAGATATGTACTTCTCAGAGGTAGCGGAAGCTAACTAGCTATGTAAATCCAAATTTTTACCCATCATTCTCTTGCAGGGTCCAATAACAAACTTGACATGGAAAGATGGGCATAGTTCATCAGAAGAAAATCTATGAATCTTTTTGTTTTGAGCTGGCTTAAGTTGCGAAAATTATCAAACAAAAAGCGATGCCGTCCGCCACCTGATGCTTCACTCATCAGTTCTCTTTCACAAAGTATCATGGTATCTTCATATCATAACATTTTGTGTCACAACCTTATTTAAAAGCATGGTTTTAAAAGCATCTTTATCTCCTTTTGGTACTTTTTTTGCTCTTTAAATGCCAATCATTTGTGTTTGTATAAAATCCGAATCGTCTATGATTGCGATCTTTAAAATGAATTCCAAAATTCAGATGTGTGGGGAAACAAAAAGTGACTTCAGGGCAGCTCTACAGGATGTGAATCACCACAGTCACTTCCTCAGAAACACAACAGCGCCAAGGACCTGGGGGTCCATTTCTTTTTTGGCTCCGTGGAAGATTTTTAACTATATAATTTGTTTTATTGAATTAGAACTTACTGGGACCTCTTCCCAGATGTTCTTTTACTCTCTGTAGACATCAGAGGGACTTAATGCTGCAACTCATAACAAGAGTTATTTATTTTCTAAGAGGAGAAAGTACATTCTGTCTAATACCACAGATCTAAATGGTTTATACAATGTAATTATAGCTAAGTTGAATTGCCAAAGACAGGTGTACTTTACTCATATTAGGCACTTTTTATATTCATAAACATCTCTGATTATGCAGTCTGTACATGGTTATCTCCTGTTCTGTTCTCTGCAAAAGTCAAATCTCTCTTGGCGCTTTGATCACCACTTTGACTGTCTGTTCTTGATGTCCGCCAATGCATCCGTGACGCTCATCAGCAAAAACTGTGGTTAGCTCCCTTTAGAAGATGACCTTTTGAAACCAACCCTTTGATTTTTGTTTTGTTTGTTTTACTTGCTTCACTGCATTGTTGCATGTGTTAGCGATCGTGCGTACGTGTCCACATGGGGCATCAAAGGGTCGGAGCGTTAAAGAGCATCTGCTGCTCTGCTCACCGCGAGGGCCGGGCCTTATCGTCGCAGACAGCAGTTGAGACTACGCGCTCGCCGCAGTTTCTGTAGCTCATAATTGCCGTACCCCGAGCAGACTGACCTGACCACACCGCTTCCTCTTCTACCTTTATCTGAAGGCTGAGTGCATGTGTCACTCACTCATTTAGATGAGCTCATTTGAAGTTCTAGAATCTACCCGCTCCGCTGCCACTGTGTAGGCTTTCGCGCCTCTCGAACCTGTTCACACGTTATAATTTTTTTGCACAAACACGTGCAGAACATCTGTGACGGTGTGACGCGGAGTAGAACATGATTGGATTTAGTGTCCTCTGAATAACTCGGGCGGTTTTATTGGTGAACATTAGTGAACACGAATTATTTAATTCCTCCTCAGATCTGGCCTTTACGGAAAAGAAGAAAATCACCACTGACAAAAGAATGGACACAGGAAATGAAGCTTGCGATGAGACCATCATTTTCATTGTTTTGGACTGTTTTCAAAATGCTGCATGTGGTGGAGCATTAACATTGCCGATTATCCCTGAACACACCACCTCAGGATGAATTAGTGATATTTGCCTTTGTTGGTGTGTGTGTAATGTCAGAATCACACATTACATTATTTTTGTTATATTTCAGATGAGAGTGGTGAGGACAATTAATGTTGAAATAAAAGAACTGAAAAAAAATAGATTCCCCCCGCCCCCCATCATGTGATATCACCAGCAGTTTTGCAATTACATGTTTTTCGGACATAATGCGACCTAAGTTAAGTCATATTAATTAATTTATGAAAGTTTCCTCAATCAAAGCCCAGAATTAAATCCAATTGAGGATCTGTGCCCATATTTGAAATGAGATGTTCAGACTGACGGACCCTATTCTGTCAGTCTGACTGAGCATGTGCTATTTTTGCAAAGAAGAATGGGCAACAGTGTCAGTTTCTATAAGTGCAAGAGCTGGAAGAGACAGACCCCAGATGACTTCCAGCTGTTACTGCAACAATAGGTAATTTGACAGGGTGTATATACACTTAGGGAGGCTGAATCCAAATGTATATTACACCTTTTTTTTTTTTTTTTTTCTTTAGAATTATTCTCTACTTTGTGTTGGTCAATCTCATGATAGCCCCATTTTAAACCCCAAGTCAGTCGTGACAGATGGCCACTCACACTGAACCAGGTTCTGCTTGAGGTTTCTTCTTCTCCACCATCTCTACATGCAAGCTTAAGAGTGAAGACCGCAGGTCAATGACTCAATGCAATCTGCTGGGGTTCGTTAGATAAAAAGCTTTTGAACCAGTTTGAATAATGAACCAAACTTAACTGCACTGTCTGACAATTGAGATGCGTTGGAATGCATGTCTGATTGGATCGAAATGACTTCTTCAGTGAGGTGCCTTGAGATGGGACGTGCTGCAAGTGTAGAGCTAGATAAATAAACTAATTTGACAAAATATAACACTGGGGAAGTATAATGCTTTTTTTTTTTTTGTAACATTTTGTACATGTTCAAAAACTGATATTGTCAGCCGGTATCTTTTTGTTATTTTACTACTTTCTTCTCTTACACAGAATGATATTGTGATTAGTTGCATAGGAAGTAAGGTTTGTTTTGTTGTTTTTTCTTCTTTCCATAAATTTAAAACTTTGCAGCTGGGGTTTCCAGCATTAGATGTTAGCAGTCACTATCTTGCCTGCACCAGATTAAGGTCTCCTCATTTGTTCCCTCCATTTGTTGCTTGGACCTCGCCAAGTGGCGCAGGCCTGTATTCCTACCATTTTGGGTCATTTGATTCATACATAGTAAGATATTTCTTACCAGGACATAATTGCATCCCCCCCCTTTTTTTTTTACCTTGAGAAATAAAGTAACCCTAAGTGAAAACAATACTGCAGGTCTTGGTGACATTTTTCTTCCTCTGCTTGTGCCACGTTGCATCGCTTTTCACTGGATAAAGTTGGGCTAAACTTGTCTGACCTTGCTAACCCTGTTTGGACAACAACTTGACTCTAAATATTTAAATATTTGACTGCACATACCGTCAGATTTATAAAATAAATATTCATATGAACAAGGGAGAGACCTGCGAGACTCCAGTTGTGTAAAAGATTGCACTAATCCTCTTTGAAAGTGACCTCTGTCTGACATTGTGTTGGGTCAACTCTCCAAAGAGAACTAATGTTTTTTTTCTTCACTGAGGTCATTCAGATAGACGCCGACTGCAGGCTACACGCTAACTATTGATAACGGGCCCACTCTTCAAAAGAACCCAAACTATTCCTTCATCTTAGATCGTCTTGCAGAGGGTCGGGGGGGGAAATGTGTTTGCTGAGCTAAATCTTTAACATTACCTTTGAACGCATGAAGTGCTGGAGAGATCTTCCAGGAAAGGCATCAGACAGGTCGAGATGTTTATCAGCTGTTAATCTGAATATTTCTTGTTTTGAAGCCGGCCACTCTAGCAGTTTTTTTTTTTTTGTTTGTTTTACCAGCAATCCTTATTCATGAATCACTAGAGGTTCTCTGATCACAGAACTTCAGGAAATTTAAAGTTTGAGAGAGCGCTCTGCTGACAGGTCATTAGTTCATCAGATTGTTTGCCTGGAAGCCAGCTGTCGATCTCTGACCTTAGTCTCTACAACCTGATTCTTCGTATTCCTCTGTGACTCTATGGCATCGTCATGCACGTGATTGGAGCATTTCAGGTCAGTCGATGTTGCGGCGCGGCGTTAGAATAATTGAGAAAGGTGAGGCGGCGGAGTCAACTTTTTGGCTCCGGCTTATTATTTTGATTCATGTCTTGATCCTCAGACAAAGTTAATGACTGTGAGGAGCACTGCAGCAAAGCCTTCTGGGAGTTTGAGGTGGCTCGGTATGAAGAGCTTCGGTGATTTTATTTAATTTTTTTTGTACACTTTAATGTTTAGCCATGATGTGTGTTGATCCGCTAAGCGTTTCATGAGAACTGCCATGACTGTAGTTGACCTGTAGTCATTAAGATTACGGATGGACAGCTTTGGAGGGATACCGAGATTATGGGAAATGATTTTGAGCGTGGCTTGTTTCACTCAGTTACTTATTGCTGCAACAGCCCCACTTAAATCACACGAAAAGTGTCAGGTGTTTATGCTTAAAAAAAAAAGTGTAAATCCCAACACCAACTTTAACAATTGTATGACAGCCTTGTAAGATTTTACTTATTTCTAAGCTCTGTTTTTTTTTTTTTTTTCCAAATGAAAAGGGTTGTTAATGACCTTATTATAACTGTTAATTGTGGAAGCCCTGCTTGTTTGACACTTTTAGAACTAAGTGCCATGTTTTATACTGTATCATTGTATCCTTTTATCAAGGCTTGAGCTTTGTGTGGGCATTAATGGAACCACATTACAGTGGTTTAAAGGAATAGGAAGCCTGTCGGTACAGATAGATGCTTATTCCTCAGGCGCAGCACCCCAAACTTGTAGAGTTCCTCAAGGATCCATTGTAGAGCCACAGTTATTTCCCTTATATGTTGCACCTATGGTTTGTCATTCAAATCTATCTATGCACTTCTAAAAATAATTTAAAAGTTACTCTTTGAAGCTGGTTTTTGAACTGTCTTGCTGATCTAAATGCTTGGATGAACTCCAACTTCCATCTCAGCAAAGCTAAACCTTAGGTTATGGTATTTAGGAGAACAACTCTTTTCAGTCTCATACTGGAGTCCTTTGTGTTTAACAATCAGTCTTCTGTCAGGAATCTGGAGTTATTATTTGACTGCATCTTGAAATTCATAAAACAAATCTGTTTTTTTTTTCAGCTACCACTCTTTAAACTAAAGCCTTCTTTTCTTAAGACTTTTAAAAGATTGATCCATGCTTCTATTCAGCTCTCCTAGATTATTGTAATTCTCTATGTCATTTTAAGGCAGTCAAGCCTTAATCAGTTGCAGGTTTTACAAAAGCAGGAACTAGAAAACGGAAACGTATGACTGCAGTTCGGGATTCCCTCCACTGGCACCCCCTTCTGCACAGGATTTGATCTAAAAAGAAAAATGTCCAACTGGTTTTTAAGGTTCTTAATGGTTTCAACCTGTTATATTTAGAGTATCTTCTAAATATAAGAAGTACACTCTTTCTTCTGAAAGGCTGTACATTCACAAGAACACAAGGATCAAAGAACCAGCTGCTCTGAGATCCAGTCAGAAACTTAAGGGGACCTTCTATGTCTGATCCCCTGAACAGATCCATATAAGAGCTGGTCATAATCTTTAGACTTTTCTTTAAAGTGCTTCTATATTCCCAAATCTAAAAATTAAATGCAGCGTTTTAAGTATTTCTATTATTTTATTTTTCTCCTTTTGCACATTCTCAGTTTTTTTTCCCCTTTTCTTTTTCTTAACTACTCCAGTCAAATATTTTATTCTTCTTGCATTGCAGAGCTTTAATACATCTTCTCTTTTAAGTACAAAATAAATAAATAAAAGTTGACTTTGACATGGTGTAGTTAAGTAGTAGTTGTGATTAACACTTCCTCCCTGGCTGCTTTCATACCTTCTCCCAAGATGTCTCTCTGGCTGTCCTCTGTAACTTTGCCACTTGACAGTATTATGGCGTCTGAGGAGTGGCTGGACATCGTGTATCATCCAAGGTGTCTTATTAGGAGATGTGGTTGAAATGCCCCCCCGCCAAGTGGTATTTTCAGGACTTCTTGTACATATCACCAGAAACTCCAGGACCTGCTGTTCAAACGGCAACTAGTGTGACAAGTTGTAGTTAGTCATAGCTTGACATGTATTTTTTATTTTTTTCATGTCATAGGATATACTCATGGTATCTTCAATGACAAAAAAAATGCAAATAAAGCTGCACAACAAAATCTACTGCTTTCATTTAAAATGAAGAAAAATATAATTTATAGTTTTGCCAACATGTTAGTTATAGCAGTTAGTCATTATAAGTTGCCCGAGCAGTTATCCTGCAGTCACCTGCATTACAGACATGCTGCTCATAGCTTATCAAGTGTGTTTGTGAAAGGGCCTTAGCTTATTTAGAGTCATAGGTAATAGGTGTTTAATTTCCAGTTATTACATTTTTATTTCTTTTTTTAGTAACTGGGAATATCTCTAAACTGCACACTTAAGGAACAGCGTGCAGCAACAGGTGAGGGAGGGGATCTGCACAGACAGATAAAAAGAGCAGACTCTCTAACACTTTCTCTGGTATCTCATTAAAAAAAAAAAACTTTAAGCATCAGGAACAATATTAATGACAGACTGTTTAGAAACCAAAGAATAACACTGTTGAAGCTTTAAACTGAAATCTAATGCAATTTTTTAATATACATTTTCTGTTTACTTTTGCTTTTCGAACAACTCTTTTCCCCAGTAAAGTAAAGGTGTGACTGCTGTGCAATTAAGTCAGCTTTGATAGAAATGGCCCTCCTGCTGTGTTAATCCACCCCAAGCTTGGCATTTGTTGCCGAAAAAGATGTGCAATTCCAGTTTGTGTAATATCCTGTAGCTCAATCCGACTGTTGCACGCAATAAGAGAGCGGGCAGACCAGTGTGTTTTTGTAAAGTAGTTTAAGGGGAAATCAGAGAGGATGCAGGTGAACAGGCAGAGTCAATCCTTTTCATTTCTTGTGCGCTGGGCTTTATGTGATCAGTCTGCTGTTCTTTCCAGCAGAGCAAACTATTCTAAAGGTTTGACCAGATTCCAGTACTGAATTGTCTTGCAGCTGCATTTCAGCACGGTTTTAATAAAACGCTTAAGTATTAAAAAATGTAAGAACGAAACTTCTTATGATATTGCTTATCCGTGAAGATATGACAGTATGACAGACTTGTACCTTCATATTACTTCTCCAACTGCTTGTGTTTTTGCCACTTTCTGTGAAGCACTCACTTTTGGTTCCCGTCTCTTCTGAAAGGTTCAGCAAACTGTAAACGGTCAATGATTTTTGCTTTTCTTTTGCTCTTCCTATTTTAAGAGGTTTTCTCTCTTGATGCTCATTAATCAAAATACTTTAAGGATGCAAACGAACGCAAACCTCATACTGCCAAAAAAACACCGTTTCAGGGCGGATCTCCAGGGAAAGTCTAACTCCCTCTGGTGCAGACTTTAAAATTTGTTGTCCTGGAGACCTTTGCATGCACAAAGTATAAAACATGTCAACACATCCCTAGGGACGTAGCAGTGATATATCAAAGTCTTTGCGTTCGTAAACCATCTTCAAAAGTGAAGGCAGTTTATCCAGTGAGAAAGAGGAAGTCAAGGCAGATGTGGTTTCAAAGCAGTACATTGGAAACCCAACAGTCCGGCACTGTGCAGAGGGATTAAAAAGTACTCTGTGATGGAAAATTATCTGTCTGTAGCTTGCTTCAAAAGAAAGTGAACACTTATAATAAAATCTGAAATTTGAAACACTATATTTCTGTAACTTCTGCTCTGATTTTTACCTGGATTTTGTCAAATCTTTATTGGCCAATGCAGTGTAATTTTGACATTTGTAGCAGCATTACAGCCTCAAGGGACTGCCTCAACTCGCAGACATTGCCTTATTCTGACCAATGGCATCATTACCTCTTCAAGTTTTTTTCAGAACAATTTTAACAAAATGTTCATTTGACTCAGGTTTGCGAAGCAGAGGGAATGTCTAAACCACGCAGGATGCCGTCTCGTAAACCCTGGAGCTTGTCAATCCTTGACCTGTTTGATATTGGGTGGCTGTGCAGCGGTTGTGCAAGCCTCACTTTTCTCCACATAAACAATCTCTGTTTTAACCATGAAGGTTTAATCACACACCATTAGTGGAGCTTTGAAAACGTTTTTCTGGACAGCATCTGTCACACCGCTCGAACTCAGTGAATCCGACTGCAGTGAGTTTCCCCGCAGCAATACATCGTTTGGCTCTAAACCGAGACTTCAACCGGAGAAAGTGACGATACTGGTGAACGATCGCTTCCGTTCAAAATAAAACGCCAAACTGTCTGCCTTACGCCTAACGTCCATATGAACTCTGTGGAACCAGGCTATGTGTCATCATCTGTGTATGCTACTCTTTTATTGTTATTTCCCTTTGTCCTCTTTTTTGTCTTGGAGTAGGGCTTTTAAAATTCTGTATTTGCATAAACAATGGTGAAAAGCTTGGCTACATAATTTCTACATTCAGTATTTCTAAGTTTTTATAGCCCCAAGTATATTCACCCTTCTTAAGGTAAATGCAAGTTCTTAAGGTAAATGCAAGTACAAGTAAAGACCAAGAAAGACCGTTGTGGCAGGATGTTGTTTTTTTCTGTCCATTATTTTCTCTGTGAATAAAAAAGATTGTTCTTCACCAGATTAACCCTCGTCGAGTGTAAATCAATTAGGATTGACTGGTGACATAACCTAAAGCTTAGCTGCTGTTGCTAAGCATCTCCGCAGTTGGCTCCTCGTGATTCAGGGTTGTCCTATTGTTTAGTGTCTGGTGTAATTCAGCTGTTTTATTATGATCCTCCGCAGACGTTTCTGCCGTGGCGTTTGTTGTCGACGTTGGCGCGTCGCTTCGAAAAAGTTCTTTCACATGCACTCTTTTATTCCTAACAAAGGAAAATCAACCCCCCGCCCCGTCGGTGGTGCTGCGCTCTCGGCTGAGTGCCTCTTTAAATAAACAGCGTTGTTAATAATCAGTTATCTTCTGTCAAACAAACAACTCGCACCAGGCCACAGGCGGAGCTGTTCTCACATCCCCGCCGATGTTCTCCGCTCTCACCTAGCAACTGTCCTTCCCTCTCTTTTTGTCTTAATTAGTGGATCAAAGATGCCACCCACTAATGACCCACATCTTGGTTCTGCTGACTCTGAGAAGCTGTAATTAGTGATACAAGCATGTTGTACACAAAGGCCCTTGTCAGGCAACTTCTACGTGCCTGTTGGCTGCCTAATGAAGGCATTGGGAGAATCTTTTTTTTCTCCTTTTTTATTTTTTTTTCCACACAAAAGATACTCTGCAGTTTACTTTCCCAACTGGAGTCTAATCTCTTTTGTGTATATGTCTCATAATTTTCTCTGTGTGACGCGTTTGTAATCTCGCATTCTCCTTTGTAACGACCGCATCCTATAAGCTGCGCCTCTCGGTCTCTCTTCCATTTCTCACGCACTGCATTTATTTAGACATTTGTCCATCTGTTCAGTGTCTCGGTCTCATGCTGCAATGGGAATAGCACGGTCATTAATGTCCATGTCCGGTGAGCATGAAACGTAAAACAATGTTACTGCATTTACAGGAACATTTCAGCAAACGCAATCGAATTGATTTTATTCTAACAGAAAAATAAATAGTCCCACTGTTGCTAAAATATTGCACCGTGTTAGAGTTTGACTATCATCCATGGCAAAATGTGTATACGTGTATACCTTTCTCCATCAGGCGAGAGATGAGGTACACCTTGGACCGGTACATCACAGGGCAACACAGAGTCACACAGAGCAACCAACCACTCACACACGCTCGTACCCAAGGACGGATTAGAGTAACCCATTGAACTAACAGTGATGCTTCTGTGGGAGGAAACTCCCACAGAGAGCGAGTGCTTATCAGATGGCATCATCTCTACTACGGTTCGACGACTGTATTAGTATTTTCCGACCTAATTTCAGATATTTGCTGGGCGCTTTTTAAAATTAATCAGCCATCAGATTACCTCCGTTTTGAGGTTTCCTATCTTTTTCTGTTTAAACGCTCATCAACCACTTTATTGAACTCCCTTCTCTCTTCCTAGCTGTATTGACGCACGAGGAGTTGGATCCAACAAGTTGCCGGAAAGTTTTCTGAGCTGTTTTGTGCAGAGATGCTATCCTGGATTACTTTTTTGTAACGATCTGGCCAATTGCCCTGCTGTTTCCTTTCTATTATCTTACACCCGTATGCCCATCCTCCTTTGACCTTTGACATTTACAAAGCATTTCTGGTCCTCACAACTGCTCCCCGCTGGGTAGTTTCTGTTTTCTGGGACATTCTGTCTACACCTGAGAGATAGTCGTGCATGAACGCAACCAGCAAGTCGTTTCCATCACGCCACGTTGCCCAATGTCCTCGAGTCGCTGGGTTGATTGTAATGATAGGAATCGGTTCAACAGATGTATAAATTGGTCAGTGAGAGTAAATGTGATAAAATCCAACATTTGGAAGACTAAAGTCGACACCAGTAGAAAAACTAAAATCTTTGAAATGCTTTCCTGGCAGTCCCACCTTATGACTCACTTCAACATTTGTCTTTTGGTGGGCCACTTCCTTTGGGGTTTGTCATAACTTTATTCAAATTAGCTTTCAGTTGCAACTTTTGATTTGTCTCTGTGTCTACAAGGAGGTTGCTTTTATTAAAAATGCAACACAGGAAGCATTTAGTATCTCAAAATGTAATTACATTTTTTTTTTTTGGCCTAGAAGGAATCAGCCCAATTTATGTTTTATACAAACGGCAAAAAACAGCAAAAGTTAAACCCTGGATTTTAATGTTTCCTACAAGTATAAATCATTTTAGCAGCAGAGAAAATGCTGCTGCATTCCTTTGCAATGCACTTAATAAAGACAATTTGAACAATGTTGTCCTGTGCTATTCAGCTTGTAAAATATGCTAGTAAAATATTGCTAGCATATTTTACTAGCATGTAGTAGCTAGTATGCTAGCATATAGTGGCTAGCATACTATATGCTAGCAATTTAAATAAGTAGAAACGCAACGTCTAACAAAATAAGAAAGGTAACAAACACCCAAAAAGACATACATATGTACAATTATCTGACAATAAACAAAAATTTTAATTTTACTTTAAAATTTAATAGGACAACTGTACCAGCTGTGAATGATATTGTGTACAGCTCTACTGCGGGTTTATTAAAGCCACGACGATTTTATTCACATTTATATTAAATTCACAGCTTTAAAATGTGCAGCACCGAGAACAAAATGAACTTAAATGAAGATATTAACAGTCATTATGCAGGATGAACAAAGAACTCGTTAAGTGTTTAATTAAATAAATGCCTTCTAAGTACATTTGCATCATATTCACTACTAAATCAAATGTTGTCGAGGAGAAAAAATATTGAACAATAAATGGTAGAAATGGAATATGTTCAACATCCATGTGTTGAAAATTTACAAAAGAGCTTTTGGAACCGTTGCTATGAACTTGCTCTGCATCACATGCCAGGGCTCAGTGTGAAACCTATAAATAACCAAACCCATATCTAGATTTGAGAGTAAAGTGGGTTTCGCATGACAGTTTTTTTTTTTTCTTTAATACTCTTTCTCTCCCGTCTGCTGTCGCTCATCTCTGGTCTCGGTGGCGTTACAGGAAGCTCTGTGTGACTGGCTGATGAGCTGCTTCCTGTTTTGAAGCACACTAGCGGTTTTGAAGGCTTGTCTTGCCATGTGTGAGAAAACACACAGCGTCTGTGATGCAGACGTCTCGTACAAAGAATGGGCGGGAATGAAACCTGAGTTATGTCTGTGAATGGAGAATGATCTTGGTTGTTTTGTTTTTTTGTTGTTGTTGTTATAACTTCTGCTTTCGCGTTGAAGTGGGAAAATAAAAATGATTTCACTCTGTTCAAACTGCTTGCTGGGGAATGGTTGACCTTTAATCTCATCTAGTGAGGGTTATTTATTCAGACCAAGAGACGGTGTCGTGCGTTTGAGCTTTCTCACTTTCAGGATGTTTTTTTTTTTTTTTTTTTTTTAAAGTTGTAGTTTCAACTGAGGTTACCATAAGGGCCGTGTCTGATACCTGAATCCTGACTGCCAAGTGCAGCAGACATGGGGTCAGCAGGACATATACCCTGCGTCAAAAATACGGTATTACACAATAATACACACAGTTAACAAAAAGTTTAGAAAAGGATAGTTCAGTTATTCTTGATCTGAAAAACTAATTTTAGAATAGGCACTCACTAATTTTGTCACATGTCTTTAAGTGCTTATTGCACAGGATATTCAATACTCTTTATAGTACAGCCTGTTCATATTACCTGGTTAATTAATTAATTTAGTTTTGCAAAAGGGTGTGAATCAGACATGCTGCTCCCATCTTGTAGAGTGAAAGTAGTGTTACCTTAATGTGGCGTACAGGCAGTGCTTTGTTGGATCTTTAGGCTAAACGAGATAGCATTTTATCACACCTAAATCAAATTGGTTAAATCTGATTAGTTTGACCACATTTATGCATGTAAACTGGATCTGTTTTAAGTCCAATGAATTTAAATGATCTAATTGCCTGACATCCATCAAACTCCATGATTTTTACTCCATGTAATATTTCCAAGCTGCCAAATTTGACTTTACAATAAAGCAAGGCAAAGGTGCAGAAGCTTTCTTTTAGCCAGCTGGCAACAGGTGGGGGTGGGGCTGAAATGGATCCCCCCTATGCTCCGTACAGTTGTATTCTGAAACGTGTAATCGATTCGACCTGAAGCAGAACGGCATGATGGAACATTATTGCGGTTTGGAAACGGCGTCTTCTTGTAGCGTTGATGCACACTGATACCCAAAGCCGGCTCACATCTTGGCAGCTTGTTTAGAAATCGTATCCTTTACCTCTGCAGGATTTTCATCCCATTACTTATTAATGCAGGACAGTGTGTAACCCACTTGTCAGATGGTTGGACACCGCCGGAGATGGAATTACTTGTGCTGTTTTTCTGCTGGGTAGTGAATGCTTGGTAATGGAGCCACAGAGGTGGCGTTCTTCAAAATGCACGCGAAGAGGAGCCGTGGATTAAAACTGACCTTAATCTCCCTCTTGCCAGCAATGCAGAACTGAAAAATGAAAAAATGGAAATTAAAAAATATTTGAATGGTGGTGGAGCCGTAAAAACTATGTAGAGGTTTGTGATTTTAATTCGAATGGGAGTTTTCCCTCCGATTATTATCTTGTTTAAAATTAAGTGGGGCTAACTTGTTAAAATTAAGTGGGGCTAACTTGCAGAGCATCACCCCGATTAGCTTTTCACACTTCTCTTTAAATTACTCTTGTACTTTTGTTTTTGCCCCTTACTTTAGAGCAGAAATTAGAAGTGCTGCTGAGGCACTCTGGCAGGATTTTTAACGAGCTGAAAACCCATCGGCTCGTTTACGGGTCGTGGCTTCACATTGCTAATGTGTTAATGCGAGGCTTGTTTTGGGTTCGGAGAGTTGGAAAGTGACAGAATCCCTCCTCCTCTCCATCGCGCCACAATTAAATTGGCGGGTGGAGGAGGGAGAGGGGATCCTCAGCTCCAGCCTGTCTGTCTCTCCATCACACCCTAAAGGCCCAGGCAGGTATATATTTAGAGTGCAGTCGTCACACTGAACCCTCTAAATGTTGGGAGCGCTTCTCCTTTGCAAAGGTTCAATTAACTGTGTGAGAATCAGTGATGCTGCTGGGCTGCCGTTCCCTCTGTTTTTTTTGGGGGAGAAGAGTCTCGTCCTTCTCATCTTAATTCACGTCCTTCAGATGAAAAGCGGCTCTGACCCACCCCTCTCCTCTTTTTATCTGTTGTCTCTTGTAGCCTTTCATATCCCCTCATGTTTCTTTCATATTAACATCTCTCTCATGTCTCTTTTATTTTGTTTTTACATGAAAGGCACAAGTGTTCTCGAGGTGAATATGAAGCCCTATTTGAATGAAACCAGAGTTATGATGATGATGGGGGTGCCGCCGAGTGTCCACAGATGTTTACCCTAAACAGGAGAACGCATTAGGCTGATTTATGCTGGTCTCGTTCGCCTCCTCAAAAAGTAGAGCGACGTGTCAGATCGTCAACCGGCGACTTGTCGAGTAACCCAGATGTTTAGATTAAAAAAGTCACTGTTTTTCTTTTTCTGGGTCGGCATAACGCTTGCAATGTTTTGCATCCCTCCGAATCCATGGAAAGCAAAAATGTAGCAAAGAATTCACTTGATTGCAATGAAACTTAAACATTTTCTGGCAGATTTCAGTCTGTGTGATCGCCTCTGAGTTCTTGTCAGGAAGAATGGGCCAAAATTTCACCAAATTAATTATGGGAAGGTTAAGGGAGGTATCTAAAAATATTATTGCTTAAAAGGACCATTCTAGCAAATTTGTCAGCTTCTGAATTGAGGTTAAAATATATATTTTTGATAAATCACTTGCTGGCATCTAGCAAATGAAAAATTTCCTAGTCCTAACTAACCTAAGACAGAAAAACAACAGTTTTTAGTGCATATAAACATGTCATCTAATTTCAGGTGTTCCACTTAGGGGGAAAAAAAAAACATTTAAGGGAATGTGTAGGAGCGCTAAAAGTGATACAAATCAGAATGTAACTGATTCTAGTTCCTTTTTATTTAAATTTTGGTCTTTCGAAAAGCCTTAGTGAACCACATTTTTGCAGTGAAAGAGCGGTTCTGTGTTTTGCTACACCCTGTCCTACCTGCTCTCCCGATGTAATTACATTACCCTGCTTATCCAGTCTCAAACTAACTCTACTTAGCACTTTGATTTGATTACTTCTGGACAAATGCAGCCGCAATTAAATCATTTTTGCCCACATACTACATGTTCTTATCCGTTAGCGCGGGGCTCTTTGCGTGGGCGATGTCTAATAAGTCGATAAATCAAAAGGACGAGCTGTGATGGCGAGCCCGGATAAACGGATTGAGCGTCGTCGTGGATGGGGCAGAATTAGAATGCTGCGGCCTGCTGCCTCCCGTCTAGTCAGGTTTGATTAATGGACTAGTTTTGAAGGGCAAGGGCAAATGAAGGCTTTTAGCATGGCATTAGAAAAAAACACAAAAAAAACAATAACAGACCGGCATGAGAAAGCCAAATAATCTGTATGCTTGTATAAGCTCGTGGTTTTTAATCCCTTGAACTCCATTGTGTGGTTTAAAAATGTCATAAATAGGATGGGAATAGTCTTTAAAGTAATGACTGATTGTCTTGATGTCTCTGTTTAGGCAAAAAATTTTCATAAACTTATTGCCATATCTCCTCCCCTGCTTGTCCCATCCTTTCATCCCTCCCTCCTTCCTGTTCAGGATGGCTCACGTGCCGGTCGGGAGAAAAAGAAGACTGTGTCCTTCAGCAGCAGCCTGGCGGAGAAGAAGATCAGCAGCGCTGCCGGGTGTATCCACTCCATGGTGCGTCTGCAGCTGTGTGACCTTCCGAAAAAAAATAAAAAAATAAACAAGAGTTACACGACTGTACATGAAATATTTAATGTTTCACACACGCATCAAGGGCTTTCTGTTTTGTCAAACACCCGACAGAGCTTGTCAACAGAGTTTGGGAGCTCATGTGAGTGACGGTCGCTTTCATGTCCCGTCTTCCAGGTCGAAGGCAGCGAGCTGAAAAAAATCCGCCCCAACTCTCGTGTATATCAGCGTTACTACCTTCTGGACGCGGGCCTGCAGGCTCTGTTCTGGGAGCCGTCCAAGAAGGAGTCGGACAAAGCGCGGATCTTTCTCGACTCGATACGCGAGGTGAGTTTGTTTTGCTCAGAGTGCAGCAACAGATCATCGGACCATCAGAGCAGCCCTCCCTGGCCTTTCCTTTATACGTGACCTTTGAGTGTTTTTCAAGCTTCAGAGATATTTACAACCTTTTTGAGGGCAGCAGTTATTTTGGTTTATATGGCGTCTGACGTGAGGTTTTATGAATCACAAATTCCAGGTCCGGACAGGTCGTAACACGGAAACCTTCCGCACCAGTGGAGTTTATGAGCAAATTTCGGAGGACTGTGCATTTTCCATCATCTACGGAGAGATGTACGAGAGCTTGGACCTGGTGGCCAACTCTGCTGAAGTGGCGAACATTTGGGTGACTGGTCTAAGGTAAGGCAAGACGTACAACTAAAAGCAGATTTGGCACTTAAACTGTACAAAACTCATCGATAAACTTACTATGTAAGCCTCAAGGTCTGTGAGACATACAGTGGACTTTGAAGGTTCTGAAATGAAAAAAGTCATTTCAGAACCTTCAATGTATCAAATAGTTTAGAATTCCAAAGGGAAAGTTTGGCACAAAACCACCACTGAGCATCTCCAGAAAAATGCCACAACCACAACGAAATATGGCCGTGAATGCATCATGCTCTGGGATTATTTTCAGATGGAACAAGGCTTTTAGTCGAGGTGGTTAAAATCGGGAACTAAATGCAACTAAATGAGTCATTTTTGACCCAAAATCTTCAGGTGATTGGACAAATGTCGGAACGTCGGAGGAACTGTATCTTTCGAGAAATCAGAAAGTAGTCTGCAGAAAGGACAAAAGACAATCTACAGTGGATGAACAGTCTCTGAAGGTTGTGTCTCATCGAGTAAACTATATCAGAAATGAGTTTTAAAAAAAAAAAAAGTCATTAGAGAACCGACTCAAGATATGTGCATACTGCTGCATGTTCTAGGGTTTGGCTTGCTTTTTCCAGTGGGTCAAATCAGGAGTTTTGGTGGGTTACTCTACTGGCCTATTCGTCTGAATTTTGCCTGTTTTAAAAGCCACTGCCATTGATCAAGATTGGCATTCAAGCAAATTCTCAGCCACGCGTCTCTTGGAAAGTTGTGGGTGGGGGGAAATCGTTTGTTTTCCTGAAAACAAAGTAATGTGTCCTGTTAGATAATCGGCGCTCTTCCATCTCTTATCTGCTTCTAGGTATCTGATGCAGTACGGCAGACACGCCCTCGACATACTGGCCAACAGTCAGGACAGCCTTCGCCTTCACTGGCTGGAGCAGTTGTTTTCCTCTGCCGCCGATCAAAATAAACAGGAAGTCATCGAGGAGGGGATTCCCTTGCAGTCGGCTGTTAAGTTGGTACAAAGCGTGAATCCTGGAGTGAGCAGCGGTAAAGTGGAGCACAGGTTTAAGGAGATCCAGAGACTCCGGGAGAAGACGGGCGCTCTTACGTCATGCAATGAATCGGGCTCTAAAGACCACGCCGAAAACGAAAAGCCATCGGCGAGAAAGGAGCAAGTGACCAAGCAGGAGTTCATTGAGGTCTTCCATGACTTTTGCACCCGTCCAGAGATCTACTTTCTGCTGGTGCAGTTCTCCAGCAACAAAGAGTACCTGGATGCAAAGGACCTGATGAGGTTCATAGAAGCTGAGCAGGGCGTGGCACAAGTGGGTAGCATGAAACGATGCATAAATTCAGAAAACAGGTCAAATGTAAAAATGTTCCTTTTTCTTGGATGACAAGCTCTTGGTCTAAGACTTTTATTCCTCCTTGTAGTCTGTAATTTCTCCATTTATTTCTCGGTCTTAATTTTTTTCTCCATCCAGGTGAGTGAGGAAATGAGTCTGCAACTCATCCAGGCCCACGAGCCGTCAGAAGAGGGTCGGCAGCAGGGACACCTGTCACTGGACGGCTTCACCAGCTACCTCACTTCGTCAGAGTGCCACCTGTTCGACCGGGAGCATGACACCATTTGTCAAGACATGTCCCAGCCTTTGTCTCACTACTACATCAACTCCTCCCACAACACCTACCTCATCGAGGACCAGTTTCGAGGTCCCTCCGATAAATCCGGTTACATCCGTGCCCTGAAGATGGGCTGCCGCTGTGTGGAGGTGGACGTTTGGGACGGCCCCGACGGGGAGCCGGTGGTGTGCACGGGTCACAGCCTTTCCCGTCCACTGGCTCTGCATTCTGTGTTGGAGGCAATTGCAAAGTTTGCGTTTGTGGCGTCGGAGTACCCGTTAATTCTCTGTGTTGAAAATCACTGTTCGCTGCAACAGCAAAAAGTTTTGCTGCAGCATCTCACAAGGATATTGGGGGATAAACTGTATAGAGATCTACCAGCTGAAGGGGCTTTGTACCTACCGTCGCCAGAGGAACTAAGACATCGAATCCTGCTGAAGGGTAAAAAGCTCGGGCCAGATTCAGATGGGGAGGTGAGCGAGGAAGATGAAGGAGCAGAAATGAGCCAAAGGATAAAAGTGGTAAATGCTGGCGGAACCGAGAAGGACGTTGTGCAAAAAAGTGTCTCTCTCACATCTGTCCCTCAGTCCAACATGCCTCATCCTTCCCCCAAACGTTTCCAGCTGTTGCGGGAACTGTCCGACTTGGTAACTCTGTGTCATTCAGTTGGCTTTAAAGACTTTAAAACTTCCTCTAAGGCTCAAAAGCCTTGGGAACTGTGCTCTTTCCACGAGTCCCTGGCTTTGCGTCTGGCTGGCGACAGCCCTGGGGACTTCGTCAATCACAACAAGCATTTCTTGTCTCGAGTCTACCCCAATCCCATGCGCATTGACTCGAGCAATATGAATCCCCAGGACCTGTGGAAGTGCGGCTGTCAGATTGTGTCAATGAATTTTCAGACGGCAGGACTGATGATGGACCTGAACACGGCCTGGTTCCGGCAGAACGGGAGCTGCGGTTACGTGCTGCGTCCGGCCATCATGCGGCAGGAAGTGTCTTACTTCAGCGCTGACACCAAAGACACTGTACCGGGCGTGTCGCCACAGCTGCTGCATGTAAAGGTAGAGCATAAATCATTAAATAATAAATTATTATTATGTGCTAGAAATGATTGAGATCCTAGCATCCAGTTTCAAAACGTTGGCAAATTTGTTGATCAAACTATATTAAAAGTAACAAATATTAGGGAACTTGAATAAGAGCTAGAGTGTGCTTGACAGTCAAAGTATGAACTTTACAGACTGTATCAATTTCAGTTGCATTATTATAACATTGTATGTTTGTAATGGATAACAGTGTTAACTTTCTGGAAATTACAGGGGAATTTCCTGAAACTTACAGATTACTTTTCAGAAATGCTTATGCTTACTTACAGGGTACTTTTCTCTACTTTTATGAGGTAGTTTTTCATAAGTTATTTGTACGTTTGGACACCTGTCTTTTTAAAGTAACCTCAAAGTTCAGGTGTGTGCAAAAACACAAGCCGCTTTGTCCTCTAAACTAATAAGTTACAGGAAAGTAACGTGCACATTCCTGATGCTACCATGTTACGAGTTACCTAATAAAACAATTAAAGTGAACGGTAAGTTATAGAAACTATTCCCAAAATTCTGGAAAGCACCACAGAGAATTTGAGTCGCTTGATGATGCAACTTAATTTCCAAAAGTATCATTTCAAGTTCAAGGAGCGTTACCTGTAAGCTCTGGAAAGACTCACTGGAGTTCAGAAAATGGTCACTTTGTAAATCATCTCATATTACAGCTTGATGTTTAGAAATGATGACTGTAATTTCCAAAACGCTTATCTAATTAAAAGTAAACCTAAAATGTCAGATGGTAATAATTTAAGGAGAAATTACCAAGTTAAAAGTCAGTTCTTCTCTTTGCCAACCCTGTCAAAAGTTACTAGTCAGTTCCAGGATTGTAATTGTAATCTTCTAGTTCTAGAAAGTCCCATGTTACAACTCACCTCGTTGTAGGTAAAGAATGGGCTGCGTATGTGTTGCTACCATGTGGGCACTAAAAATGATTGGTGTTTTTCTTCCAGGTGATCAGTGGCCAGAATCTGCCCAAACCAAAAGGTTCTGGGGCCAAAGGGGACGTTGTAGACCCATACGTGTACGTGGAGATCCATGGCATCCCAGCCGACTGCAGCGAGCGCCGCACCAGGACAGTGAGGCAGAACGGGGACAACCCCATCTTTGACGAGAGCTTCGAGTTCCAGATCAACTTGCCAGAGCTTGCCATGGTTCGTTTTGTGGTGTTGGACGATGACTTCATTGGGGATGAATTCATAGGTCAGTGTGCTGGGTCTATTATTGGAAAAGGAAATCTCTTAATTGTTCATATCCGTACAGCAAACAAAGAGGGGGGTTTTTTGTGAGAGATGTGATCTAGTACAAAAAGGTTTTATTAGTGCACATAAAACAGGATGTGATGCAACCAGATGTGGAAATACCTGTTTCCGGTGGCAGTACTGTGGGAAATGTTGTTGTTGTTGTGTAGATGTCACAACCACAATACGTCCAACATGCTATGTGAACAGAAAGAAACATTCAGGTTAGCAATGACCAGCTTTTGCTTTGTAATGACCAGCTTTTGCTTTGTGACGCTGCAATTAAAGTAGTTCTCAACCACTGCAGGCCAGTATACTATACCACTGGAGTGCCTCCAACCTGGCTACCGACACGTGCCCCTCCAGTCCCTCACTGGGGAGGACCTTCCACACGCCAAGTTGTTTGTACATGTGGCCCTCACAAACCGGAGAGGAGGTGGAAAACCTTACAAAAGAGGCCTCTCGGTACGAAAGACTCGAAAAGGGAGGGAGTACACAGCTCTGAGGGACTTGGGAGTTCGGACCGTCGACGAGGTTTTCAAGATGGCCGCCCCCCTTCTGAGAGAAGCGGCAGACTTGAGGGGTAACATGCAGGTGAGGAAACAATTCGTGGAATATGTGCTTCAATGTAAGGCTTAGATAAAACATCTCAACAAATGTACAGACTGCTTGTTATCTGTAGAGCGGTATTTCTGACACAATGGTGTTGAAGATATGTTTCAGATTAATAGAAAAAAAAAAAAAAGAGAACAAAGGTCGGCTGATAGCAGAGGAGTCCTAAAGACTGGTGTGACTGGATTCCAAAAAGGTTTTATTTAGGAAATCTTCAATATCAATCTTCATCTCGCATCTTTCAGTTTTGTGGAAAGCAGCAAGCAGTGGAAGCTTTTCAGCAAAATCTATGTGCAGAAAGCCGTGTAGATAACGTGAACTATCCCACCCTTTTTACTTCTACTCAACAAAGCAAGTTAATATCATTTTAAGACTTGGTCATAGATGGATTTGAAAATAATAAGAAAGTGGAACAAACTACAGGAAGAGGCTTTAAATACCAGAGGCCCCTGAGTCCAATTTCAATTCAGATGAACTGGAAGGGCCTCACTTGGAAGATTTCCTGTCCATGTGACTCTGCTAATCAAGTCACCTCTGCTCACTTTTTTTTTTTAATCAAAGCTTAACCACTTATAATTTAAGCAGAGTCTGACAATGGCATAATTTGCAGTGAAATTAGATTACGTCTTTTTGCCAAATCAAACACTAGGCAACATCAGCATTGGCGTCAACACCACCCGAAAGCAAAACGTGGAACGTAATGACCTCGTGTGTCCCTGTAGAAGATTTACACCAGTCAGGCTTTTAATGGCCGACACAGATTCCCGGTCTGTCTTTAGGTTTTTCAGATTTTCTTTCTGAAGACTGTAAAACTTACAAACTAATTCGAGTAAGTGTTCTCTTAAATCAGCCATGAAATGTGGCAAACATTAACCGATGTGTTACAGATCACCATCGGTCAGAGCCGACGAAGGTCAAAGTGGCCAGTTGTTAGTTCTGCGCCATTTAAAGCGAAGCCACAGTTTGTCCACTGCGAACCAGTCGGTTTCTTTAATCTTGCCTTTAGCTTCGGCTTTACTCCACCATTAATCACTTCAATACACTCATAAACACATACAGTTCAGTTTGGTAATTATTCAGCAGAATCAATATTCACTCCAGTGTGAAATATTATTCAATATTCCTTTTCAAAACGTACTTCATGAGCCAGTCAGTCAGTCGGTTTGGTCTGTAAGTGCCTGTATTAATTATGCCAATTAAACTGTCACTAATACGAGATTGCCGGCGTTCACGCCGTTCGGTTTCTTTCGAACCTTCGCAACACTGCTGCGGCAGGAGAATAAATGATTTCTGAAAGGAAAGACAAACTGCTTTGTGGAGAAAATAAATCAAGTCGGTAACGGGAAGGAGGGGAAAAAAAATCTCACAATTATCCCGGGTTTATTTGTTTTGATACTTTCTACAAATTATGTTGAGTTTCTGTCAGCCCACAGAAATACAACTGAAACCAGATGTTTACGTGTGAAACGCATCACACACTTGTGATATTTATATCAGGCTAAAAATGTCTTTCTTTTTTTTTTTCCTTTTTTTTTAGATCAAATAGGATACAAAATTATTTATATTTTCTAAATACTTAAATAATACGAGTTTTTTGTTGTTGTTTTTTTCACAGAACTCCGTTGCAGTATTCAGGGAGCTGTGTGGGGTGTCGGCTGTGGCCAACCTCATGCAGTGTGTGCTGGCCCTGGGCTCCAGAGTGTCGGGCCCAGAGGGGACCCCGTTACTGCTGTTTGACCTGAGAGATGGCTACCCCACGCTGGAGCCCCAGGGGCCCCTGCCGGACGTCCTGCGCCGAGTCGTCTCTACGTACGATACGGTGAGGAAAGAATGAAACTTGGAAAACGTGTGATCAGAAATGAAAGGGGGAAAAAAAACAAATGACAAGAAATGGCATGCGAGTCGCATCCCTCCCCTCTGACTCTTTGACCCGACAATCAAACGCTTCCTTTTTGAGGCAGCTAGCTTCGAAGTACAAAGTGAGCTTTCATTGTCGCGTCGCAGACAACACCCACCACCCTCCGTTTGTCTTCAGCTTGCCGGNCCAAGTGCAGCAGACATGGGGTCAGCAGGACATATACCCTGTGTCAAAAATACGGTATTACACAATAATACACACAGTTAACAAAAAGTTTAGAAAAGGATAGTTCAGTTATTCTTGATCTGAAAAACTAATTTTAGAATAGGCACTCACTAATTTTGTCACATGTCTTTAAGTGCTTATTGCACAGGATATTCAATACTCTTTATAGTACAGCCTGTTCATATTACCTGGTTAATTAATTAATTTAGTTTTGCAAAAGGGTGTGAATCAGACATGCTGCTCCCAACTTGCCAGCTCTAGAGTGAAAGTAGTGTTACCTTAATGTGGCGTACAGGCAGTGCTTTGTTGGATCTTTTAAGCTGAACGAGATAGCATTTTATCACACCTAAATCAAATTGGTTAAATCTGATTAGTTTGACCACATTTATGCATGTAAACTGGATCTGTTTTAAGTCCAATGAATTTAAATAATCTAATTGCCTGACATCCATCAAACTCCATGATTTTTACTCCATGTAATATTTCCAAGCTGCCAAATTTGACTTTACAATAAAGCAAGGCAAAGGTGCAGAAGCTTTCTTTTAGCCAGCTGGCAACAGGTGGGGGTGGGGCTGAAATGGATCCCCCCTATGCTCCGTACAGTTGTATTCTGAAACGTGTAATCGATTCGACCTGAAGCAGAACGGCATGATGGAACATTATTGCGGTTTGGAAACGGCGTCTTCTTGTAGCGTTGATGCACACTGATACCCAAAGCCGGCTCACATCTTGGCAGCTTGTTTAGAAATCGTATCCTTTACCTCTGCAGGATTTCCATCCTATTACTTATTAATGCAGGACAGTGTGTAACCCACTTGTCAGATGGTTGGACACCGCCGGAGATGGAATTACTTGTGCTGTTTTTCTGCTGGGTAGTGAATGCTTGGTAATGGAGCCACAGAGGTGGCGTTCTTCAAAATGCACGCGAAGAGGAGCCGTGGATTAAAACTGACCTTAATCTCCCTCTTGCCAGCAATGCAGAACTGAAAAATGAAAAAATAGAAATTAAAAAAAATTTGAATGGTGGTGGAGCCGTAAAAACTATGTAGAGGTTTGTGATTTTAATTCGAATGGGAGTTTTCCCTCCGATTATTATCTTGTTTAAAATTAAGTGGGGCTAACTTGTTAAAATTAAGTGGGGCTAACTTGCAGAGCATCACCCCGATTAGCTTTTCACACTTCTCTTTAAATTACTCTTGTACTTTTGTTTTTGCCCCTTACTTTAGAGCAGAAATTAGAAGTGCTGCTGAGGCACTCTGGCAGGATTTTTAACGAGCTGAAAACCCATCGGCTCGTTTACGGGGCGTGGCTTCACATTGCTAATGTGTTAATGCGAGGCTTGTTTTGGGTTCGGAGAGTTGGAAAGTGACAAAATCCCTCCTCCTCTCCATCGCGCCACAATTAAATTGGCGGGTGGAGGAGGGAGAGGGGATCCTCAGCTCCAGCCTGTCTGTCTCTCCATCACACCCTAAAGGCCCAGGCAGGTATATATTTAGAGTGCAGTCGTCACACTGAACCCTCTAAATGTTGGGAGCGCTTCTCCTTTGCAAAGGTTCAATTAACTGTGTGAGAATCAGTGATGCTGCTGGGCTGCCGTTCCCTCTGTTTTTTTTGGGGGAGAAGAGTCTCGTCCTTCTCATCTTAATTCACGTCCTTCAGATGAAAAGCGGCTCTGACCCACCCCTCTCCTCTTTTTATCTGTTGTCTCTTGTAGCCTTTCATATCCCCTCATGTTTCTTTCATATTAACATCTCTCTCATGTCTCTTTTATTTTGTTTTTACATGAAAGGCACAAGTGTTCTCGAGGTGAATATGAAGCCCTATTTGAATGAAACCAGAGTTATGATGATGATGGGGGTGCCGCCGAGTGTCCACAGATGTTTACCCTAAACAGGAGAACGCATTAGGCTGATTTATGCTGGTCTCGTTCGCCTCCTCAAAAAGTAGAGCGACGTGTCAGATCGTCAACCGGCGACTTGTCGAGTAACCCAGATGTTTAGATTAAAAAAGTCACTGTTTTTCTTTTTCTGGGTCGGCATAACGCTTGCAATGTTTTGCATCCCTCCGAATCCATGGAAAGCAAAAATGTAGCAAAGAATTCACTTGATTGCAATGAAACTTAAACATTTTCTGGCAGATTTCAGTCTGTGTGATCGCCTCTGAGTTCTTGTCAGGAAGAATGGGCCAAAATTTCACCAAATTAATTATGGGAAGGTTAAGGGAGGTATCTAAAAATATTATTGCTTAAAAGGACCATTCTAGCAAATTTGTCAGCTTCTGAATTGAGGTTAAAATATATATTTTTGATAAATCACTTGCTGGCATCTAGCAAATGAAAAATTTCCTAGTCCTAACTAACCTAAGACAGAAAAACAACAGTTTTTAGTGCATATAAACATGTCATCTAATTTCAGGTGTTCCACTTAGGGGGAAAAAAAAAACATTTAAGGGAATGTGTAGGAGCGCTAAAAGTGATACAAATCAGAATGTAACTGATTCTAGTTCCTTTTTATTTAAATTTTGGTCTTTCGAAAAGCCTTAGTGAACCACATTTTTGCAGTGAAAGAGCGGTTCTGTGTTTTGCTACACCCTGTCCTACCTGCTCTCCCGATGTAATTACATTACCCTGCTTATCCAGTCTCAAACTAACTCTACTTAGCACTTTGATTTGATTACTTCTGGACAAATGCAGCCGCAATTAAATCATTTTTGCCCACATACTACATGTTCTTATCCGTTAGCGCGGGGCTCTTTGCGTGGGCGATGTCTAATAAGTCGATAAATCAAAAGGACGAGCTGTGATGGCGAGCCCGGATAAACGGATTGAGCGTCGTCGTGGATGGGGCAGAATTAGAATGCTGCGGCCTGCTGCCTCCCGTCTAGTCAGGTTTGATTAATGGACTAGTTTTGAAGGGCAAGGGCAAATGAAGGCTTTTAGCATGGCATTAGAAAAAAACACAAAAAAAACAATAACAGACCGGCATGAGAAAGCCAAATAATCTGTATGCTTGTATAAGCTCGTGGTTTTTAATCCCTTGAACTCCATTGTGTGGTTTAAAAATGTCATAAATAGGATGGGAATAGTCTTTAAAGTAATGACTGATTGTCTTGATGTCTCTGTTTAGGCAAAAAATTTTCATAAACTTATTGCCATATCTCCTCCCCTGCTTGTCCCATCCTTTCATCCCTCCCTCCTTCCTGTTCAGGATGGCTCACGTGCCGGTCGGGAGAAAAAGAAGACTGTGTCCTTCAGCAGCAGCCTGGCGGAGAAGAAGATCAGCAGCGCTGCCGGGTGTATCCACTCCATGGTGCGTCTGCAACTGTGTGACCTTCCGAAAAAAATAAAAAAATAAACAAGAGTTACACGACTGTACATGAAATATTTAATGTTTCACACACGCATCAAGGGCTTTCTGTTTTGTCAAACACCCGACAGAGCTTGTCAACAGAGTTTGGGAGCTCATGTGAGTGACGGTCGCTTTCATGTCCCGTCTTCCAGGTCGAAGGCAGCGAGCTGAAAAAAATCCGCCCCAACTCTCGTGTATATCAGCGTTACTACCTTCTGGACGCGGGCCTGCAGGCTCTGTTCTGGGAGCCGTCCAAGAAGGAGTCGGACAAAGCGCGGATCTTTCTCGACTCGATACGCGAGGTGAGTTTGTTTTGCTCAGAGTGCAGCAACAGATCATCGGACCATCAGAGCAGCCCTCCCTGGCCTTTCCTTTATACGTGACCTTTGAGTGTTTTTCAAGCTTCAGAGATATTTACAACCTTTTTGAGGGCAGCAGTTATTTTGGTTTATATGGCGTCTGACGTGAGGTTTTATGAATCACAAATTCCAGGTCCGGACAGGTCGTAACACGGAAACCTTCCGCACCAGTGGAGTTTATGAGCAAATTTCGGAGGACTGTGCATTTTCCATCATCTACGGAGAGATGTACGAGAGCTTGGACCTGGTGGCCAACTCTGCTGAAGTGGCGAACATTTGGGTGACTGGTCTAAGGTAAGGCAAGACGTACAACTAAAAGCAGATTTGGCACTTAAACTGTACAAAACTCATCGATAAACTTACTATGTAAGCCTCAAGGTCTGTGAGACATACAGTGGACTTTGAAGGTTCTGAAATGAAAAAAGTCATTTCAGAACCTTCAATGTATCAAATAGTTTAGAATTCCAAAGGGAAAGTTTGGCACAAAACCACCACTGAGCATCTCCAGAAAAATGCCACAACCACAACGAAATATGGCCGTGAATGCATCATGCTCTGGGATTATTTTCAGATGGAACAAGGCTTTTAGTCGAGGTGGTTAAAATCGGGAACTAAATGCAACTAAATGAGTCATTTTTGACCCAAAATCTTCAGGTGATTGGACAAATGTCGGAACGTCGGAGGAACTGTATCTTTCGAGAAATCAGAAAGTAGTCTGCAGAAAGGACAAAAGACAATCTACAGTGGATGAACAGTCTCTGAAGGTTGTGTCTCATCGAGTAAACTATATCAGAAATGAGTTTTAAAAAAAAAAAAAGTCATTAGAGAACCGACTCAAGATATGTGCATACTGCTGCATGTTCTAGGGTTTGGCTTGCTTTTTCCAGTGGGTCAAATCAGGAGTTTTGGTGGGTTACTCTACTGGCCTATTCGTCTGAATTTTGCCTGTTTTAAAAGCCACTGCCATTGATCAAGATTGGCATTCAAGCAAATTCTCAGCCACGCGTCTCTTGGAAAGTTGTGGGTGGGGGGAAATCGTTTGTTTTCCTGAAAACAAAGTAATGTGTCCTGTTAGATAATCGGCGCTCTTCCATCTCTTATCTGCTTCTAGGTATCTGATGCAGTACGGCAGACACGCCCTCGACATACTGGCCAACAGTCAGGACAGCCTTCGCCTTCACTGGCTGGAGCAGTTGTTTTCCTCTGCCGCCGATCAAAATAAACAGGAAGTCATCGAGGAGGGGATTCCCTTGCAGTCGGCTGTTAAGTTGGTACAAAGCGTGAATCCTGGAGTGAGCAGCGGTAAAGTGGAGCACAGGTTTAAGGAGATCCAGAGACTCCGGGAGAAGACGGGCGCTCTTACGTCATGCAATGAATCGGGCTCTAAAGACCACGCCGAAAACGAAAAGCCATCGGCGAGAAAGGAGCAAGTGACCAAGCAGGAGTTCATTGAGGTCTTCCATGACTTTTGCACCCGTCCAGAGATCTACTTTCTGCTGGTGCAGTTCTCCAGCAACAAAGAGTACCTGGATGCAAAGGACCTGATGAGGTTCATAGAAGCTGAGCAGGGCGTGGCACAAGTGGGTAGCATGAAACGATGCATAAATTCAGAAAACAGGTCAAATGTAAAAATGTTCCTTTTTCTTGGATGACAAGCTCTTGGTCTAAGACTTTTATTCCTCCTTGTAGTCTGTAATTTCTCCATTTATTTCTCGGTCTTAATTTTTTTCTCCATCCAGGTGAGTGAGGAAATGAGTCTGCAACTCATCCAGGCCCACGAGCCGTCAGAAGAGGGTCGGCAGCAGGGACACCTGTCACTGGACGGCTTCACCAGCTACCTCACTTCGTCAGAGTGCCACCTGTTCGACCGGGAGCATGACACCATTTGTCAAGACATGTCCCAGCCTTTGTCTCACTACTACATCAACTCCTCCCACAACACCTACCTCATCGAGGACCAGTTTCGAGGTCCCTCCGATAAATCCGGTTACATCCGTGCCCTGAAGATGGGCTGCCGCTGTGTGGAGGTGGACGTTTGGGACGGCCCCGACGGGGAGCCGGTGGTGTGCACGGGTCACAGCCTTTCCCGTCCACTGGCTCTGCATTCTGTGTTGGAGGCAATTGCAAAGTTTGCGTTTGTGGCGTCGGAGTACCCGTTAATTCTCTGTGTTGAAAATCACTGTTCGCTGCAACAGCAAAAAGTTTTGCTGCAGCATCTCACAAGGATATTGGGGGATAAACTGTATAGAGATCTACCAGCTGAAGGGGCTTTGTACCTACCGTCGCCAGAGGAACTAAGACATCGAATCCTGCTGAAGGGTAAAAAGCTCGGGCCAGATTCAGATGGGGAGGTGAGCGAGGAAGATGAAGGAGCAGAAATGAGCCAAAGGATAAAAGTGGTAAATGCTGGCGGAACCGAGAAGGACGTTGTGCAAAAAAGTGTCTCTCTCACATCTGTCCCTCAGTCCAACATGCCTCATCCTTCCCCCAAACGTTTCCAGCTGTTGCGGGAACTGTCCGACTTGGTAACTCTGTGTCATTCAGTTGGCTTTAAAGACTTTAAAACTTCCTCTAAGGCTCAAAAGCCTTGGGAACTGTGCTCTTTCCACGAGTCCCTGGCTTTGCGTCTGGCTGGCGACAGCCCTGGGGACTTCGTCAATCACAACAAGCATTTCTTGTCTCGAGTCTACCCCAATCCCATGCGCATTGACTCGAGCAATATGAATCCCCAGGACCTGTGGAAGTGCGGCTGTCAGATTGTGTCAATGAATTTTCAGACGGCAGGACTGATGATGGACCTGAACACGGCCTGGTTCCGGCAGAACGGGAGCTGCGGTTACGTGCTGCGTCCGGCCATCATGCGGCAGGAAGTGTCTTACTTCAGCGCTGACACCAAAGACACTGTACCGGGCGTGTCGCCACAGCTGCTGCATGTAAAGGTAGAGCATAAATCATTAAATAATAAATTATTATTATGTGCTAGAAATGATTGAGATCCTAGCATCCAGTTTCAAAACGTTGGCAAATTTGTTGATCAAACTATATTAAAAGTAACAAATATTAGGGAACTTGAATAAGAGCTAGAGTGTGCTTGACAGTCAAAGTATGAACTTTACAGACTGTATCAATTTCAGTTGCATTATTATAACATTGTATGTTTGTAATGGATAACAGTGTTAACTTTCTGGAAATTACAGGGGAATTTCCTGAAACTTACAGATTACTTTTCAGAAATGCTTATGCTTACTTACAGGGTACTTTTCTCTACTTTTATGAGGTAGTTTTTCATAAGTTATTTGTACGTTTGGACACCTGTCTTTTTAAAGTAACCTCAAAGTTCAGGTGTGTGCAAAAACACAAGCCGCTTTGTCCTCTAAACTAATAAGTTACAGGAAAGTAACGTGCACATTCCTGATGCTACCATGTTACGAGTTACCTAATAAAACAATTAAAGTGAACGGTAAGTTATAGAAACTATTCCCAAAATTCTGGAAAGCACCACAGAGAATTTGAGTCGCTTGATGATGCAACTTAATTTCCAAAAGTATCATTTCAAGTTCAAGGAGCGTTACCTGTAAGCTCTGGAAAGACTCACTGGAGTTCAGAAAATGGTCACTTTGTAAATCATCTCATATTACAGCTTGATGTTTAGAAATGATGACTGTAATTTCCAAAACGCTTATCTAATTAAAAGTAAACCTAAAATGTCAGATGGTAATAATTTAAGGAGAAATTACCAAGTTAAAAGTCAGTTCTTCTCTTTGCCAACCCTGTCAAAAGTTACTAGTCAGTTCCAGGATTGTAATTGTAATCTTCTAGTTCTAGAAAGTCCCATGTTACAACTCACCTCGTTGTAGGTAAAGAATGGGCTGCGTATGTGTTGCTACCATGTGGGCACTAAAAATGATTGGTGTTTTTCTTCCAGGTGATCAGTGGCCAGAATCTGCCCAAACCAAAAGGTTCTGGGGCCAAAGGGGACGTTGTAGACCCATACGTGTACGTGGAGATCCATGGCATCCCAGCCGACTGCAGCGAGCGCCGCACCAGGACAGTGAGGCAGAACGGGGACAACCCCATCTTTGACGAGAGCTTCGAGTTCCAGATCAACTTGCCAGAGCTTGCCATGGTTCGTTTTGTGGTGTTGGACGATGACTTCATTGGGGATGAATTCATAGGTCAGTGTGCTGGGTCTATTATTGGAAAAGGAAATCTCTTAATTGTTCATATCCGTACAGCAAACAAAGAGGGGGGTTTTTTGTGAGAGATGTGATCTAGTACAAAAAGGTTTTATTAGTGCACATAAAACAGGATGTGATGCAACCAGATGTGGAAATACCTGTTTCCGGTGGCAGTACTGTGGGAAATGTTGTTGTTGTTGTGTAGATGTCACAACCACAATACGTCCAACATGCTATGTGAACAGAAAGAAACATTCAGGTTAGCAATGACCAGCTTTTGCTTTGTAATGACCAGCTTTTGCTTTGTGACGCTGCAATTAAAGTAGTTCTCAACCACTGCAGGCCAGTATACTATACCACTGGAGTGCCTCCAACCTGGCTACCGACACGTGCCCCTCCAGTCCCTCACTGGGGAGGACCTTCCACACGCCAAGTTGTTTGTACATGTGGCCCTCACAAACCGGAGAGGAGGTGGAAAACCTTACAAAAGAGGCCTCTCGGTACGAAAGACTCGAAAAGGGAGGGAGTACACAGCTCTGAGGGACTTGGGAGTTCGGACCGTCGACGAGGTTTTCAAGATGGCCGCCCCCCTTCTGAGAGAAGCGGCAGACTTGAGGGGTAACATGCAGGTGAGGAAACAATTCGTGGAATATGTGCTTCAATGTAAGGCTTAGATAAAACATCTCAACAAATGTACAGACTGCTTGTTATCTGTAGAGCGGTATTTCTGACACAATGGTGTTGAAGATATGTTTCAGATTAATAGAAAAAAAAAAAAAAGAGAACAAAGGTCGGCTGATAGCAGAGGAGTCCTAAAGACTGGTGTGACTGGATTCCAAAAAGGTTTTATTTAGGAAATCTTCAATATCAATCTTCATCTCGCATCTTTCAGTTTTGTGGAAAGCAGCAAGCAGTGGAAGCTTTTCAGCAAAATCTATGTGCAGAAAGCCGTGTAGATAACGTGAACTATCCCACCCTTTTTACTTCTACTCAACAAAGCAAGTTAATATCATTTTAAGACTTGGTCATAGATGGATTTGAAAATAATAAGAAAGTGGAACAAACTACAGGAAGAGGCTTTAAATACCAGAGGCCCCTGAGTCCAATTTCAATTCAGATGAACTGGAAGGGCCTCACTTGGAAGATTTCCTGTCCATGTGACTCTGCTAATCAAGTCACCTCTGCTCACTTTTTTTTTTTAATCAAAGCTTAACCACTTATAATTTAAGCAGAGTCTGACAATGGCATAATTTGCAGTGAAATTAGATTACGTCTTTTTGCCAAATCAAACACTAGGCAACATCAGCATTGGCGTCAACACCACCCGAAAGCAAAACGTGGAACGTAATGACCTCGTGTGTCCCTGTAGAAGATTTACACCAGTCGGGCTTTTAATGGCCGACGCAGATTTCCGGTCTGTCTTTAGGTTTTTCAGATTTTCTTTCTGAAGACTGTAAAACTTACAAACTAATTCGAGTAAGTGTTCTCTTAAATCAGCCATGAAATGTGGCAAACATTAATCGATGTGTTACAGATCTCCATCGGTCAGAGCCGATGAAGGTCAAAGTGGCCAGTTGTTAGTTCTGCGCCATTTAAAGCGAAGCCACAGTTTGTCCACTGCGAACCAGTCGGTTTCTTTAATCTTGCCTTTAGCTTCGGCTTTACTCCACCATTAATCACTTCAATACACTCATAAACACATACAGTTCAGTTTGGTAATTATTCAGCAGAATCAATATTCACTCCAGTGTGAAATATTATTCAATATTCCTTTTCAAAACGTACTTCATGAGCCAGTCAGTCGGTTTGGTCTGTAAGTGCCTGTATTAATTATGCCAATTAAACTGTCACTAATACGAGATTGCCGGTGTTCACGCCGTTCGGTTTCTTTCGAACCTCCGCAACACTGCTGCGGCAGGAGAATAAATGATTTCTGAAAGGAAAGACAAACTGCTTTGTGGAGAAAATAAATCAAGTCGGTAACGGGAAGGAGGGGAAAAAAAATCTCACAATTATCCCGGGTTTATTTGTTTTGATACTTTCTACAAATTATGTTGAGTTTCTGTCAGCCCACAGAAATACAACTGAAACCAGATGTTTACGTGTGAAACGCATCACACACTTGTGATATTTATATCAGGCTAAAAATGTCTTTCTTTTTTTTTTTCCTTTTTTTTTAGATCAAATAGGATACAAAATTATTTATATTTTCTAAATACTTAAATAATACGAGTTTTTTGTTGTTGTTTTTTTCACAGAACTCCGTTGCAGTATTCAGGGAGCTGTGTGGGGTGTCGGCTGTGGCCAACCTCATGCAGTGTGTGCTGGCCCTGGGCTCCAGAGTGTCGGGCCCAGAGGGGACCCCGTTACTGCTGTTTGACCTGAGAGATGGCTACCCCACGCTGGAGCCCCAGGGGCCCCTGCCGGACGTCCTGCGCCGAGTCGTCTCTACGTACGATACGGTGAGGAAAGAATGAAACTTGGAAAACGTGTGATCAGAAATGAAAGGGGGAAAAAAAACAAATGACAAGAAATGGCATGCGAGTCGCATCCCTCCCCTCTGACTCTTTGACCCGACAATCAAACGCTTCCTTTTTGAGGCAGCTAGCTTCGAAGTACAAAGTGAGCTTTCATTGTCGCGTCGCAGACAACACCCACCACCCTCCGTTTGTCTTCAGCTTGCCGGCAACATCCCCATGTTGGCGCGAAGCCTCCGTGTGTTTCCACCCAAATAAACCACAGACTTCCACCGAGCACGGAGGGGAAAGTCGTTCACCAGATTTGATTTATGGAATAGTTTCTAAATATACGCGACCGGGCGTCAGGCGATGAGGAGTTAATTTGCAGGGAAGAAAAAAAAAAGACTGAAAGAAACAAAGAAAACAAAGGCGTATCCGTTAGTTACCGTCTCACAGACCGGCAGTGGCGGAGGCATAAATCTTTGTATTCAAAAAGGTTTAAAGCTGCTTTTATTTACACTTGCTTATGTTTGGTGTCGGTTTGTCTTTTAATGTCTTTCTTCCCTCTATATTCTTCCTCCCTAGTTTGTTTTGGCTGAACTTGCTCCAGTCGCTCTTTAATAAGTGGGTTTCATGGAGCTTTAATGAGGAAACTAGCCCCTTTTTTTATTATTATTTTTATTTGTTTGAAAATATAGTTTTCTTCACACTTACTGGGTAAACTATAATCATCAGCCTAGTCTGACAGAAAAATCTAGAAGAATGCTGACTTTATTGTAAATGGAGACGGTTTGGGGGGAGGGGGGGAAAACCATGGTGAGAATATGTTGGTTTTGTTTTCTAACAAAATAAATATTGCCACAGCTATTGGAACCTCATTTCACGTAAAGGGATCAGAGTAATTGCTAAAGCAAGCTGAATTTCAGTCTCATCTGATAGAGCAGGGTTCTCATAAAGTCCCTGTAGCTGAACCTGCCACGATAAGCAACAAATGAATCGCACGGTGAATTAAAAATGACCTCGATCATTTTGATTTATATTTTTTTGAAGGGCAATTTTGTTTACAGAGACTTCATAATGCATTTTCTTCTTGGTTTCGGTGGTGTGTGTGAGTTTTTATACGAGTTTTATTTTTTGCTTTTGGTTGCTTTGTTTTGGACATTTAAAATGTTCTTTACTAAATTAGTTTATTGATCTTTGAGAGGACGAAGTTGCATTATTATGCCATTATCAGTAGATTCCTTGAAGGTTATATCATCATTTATGGCATTAATTTCTGAGACAATTTATCATCCAGCAAGATAAACCATGACACGCCTACCTGTAGATTTTAGCAAGCTGCCGATATTTACATTTGAAGTGGTAGGACAGAATGGGTTTTTTTCCTGGCGTGCTTCCCAAACAACTAGTTAGTATGCAAAAAGCATCTGAGGGTTCTTATAGAGGTTGAGTGACCCCAAGAGGCCACTTTTTGCCAAGACTGCCTGTAAATGTTTATTTTTTACTTTTAATGTTTATTTTACTTTAAGTATTTTTATTTATAATTTTTTTTTTTTAGGAATATCTTGGGTGTGAAGATGCACCGCTGATGTGCTGCAGGTTCTCAGACAAGAACAAGTTGCAAAGTTGAAATGCTCTTGATTACGGTTTTCAGTGCACAATCTGGGACACTTTAAATCGCCCCACAGCTGTTTATCAGCGCTGTGCATCTAGCTTGTGGGACCGCAGGCCTGTGCACCGCGGGTCTCAGCTAGCACATACAAGTGGGTTAGTCTGTGTCTCCAGTCGCTTCCGTTCCAGCTGAACGGAGCGGAGCTGCAAAAGCTCGCCCCGCCGTTGAATACCATTAGCATAGATTTGAATGCGATTTGGCTAAATGGATTCCTCGCCTGAGTCCCCGACACACGCAGAAAGGAAGAGTCAGGAAATGAGAATCCGATTATGCACTTCTGGTGGAATTTGATCTGGTTTTCGGCGATACGAGGTAGTAAAATCCCTTATTTGCTTGAAAAGAGCGTTTCTTTTCTCTCTCCCCCCCCCCTCTCCCTCCCCACTCGGGGTCCAGGCTTTCTGAAAGGACGTGTCTCATTATTCAGTCAGTCTCTGCATGTCATCCATATGTAGCTTTGTATGTGCGTTCATATAGTCGTACTTTGAGTCTAAACTCTTTTCTTTTTTACTTCTTTTCCAACCAATCAATGTGGAGCAGTAATTCCGTGTGTTGCAGAACACATTGACGTGTCTTCCATTTAAATGATTCTTGCTTTTTCATTTTCGTTGTAGATCCACCAGCTAGCTCTGTTATGTTACACCCAATAAAAGTTTTGCAAATGTACCTGACGGTAGGATTTTATCAGCTAAATACCGATGCGATTTATGGCCCCCTGTTGCTAACGGAGTGTCCGTTTCCTGTTTTCCCCACCCCCAGATGGTCAACGCAAGCAAAGCTGTGGTGGAGTTTGCAGATGCAATCTATGAAAAAATCCTGCACATACAGACAACGGGTGAGTAGGTGTTTTATGATGGACATAACTCCAGGGGAAACTCATATAACCGGCTCGTGCTTGTGAGAGCTCCCACGCACGATGCTTTGTACTTCATCTGCTTCTTTTCATTTTTCTTAAGTTTATTCTCTTCTGATCAAAGCTATTTTACCATCATGTTTCTCAACTTTGATTTATTTTTTTTAATTTTTTTAGGCTCTGACTTATTTTTGTGCGGATCTCCTTCCTTTTTCTGTATTTTATTTTAATTACTTTATAAATGTCTTTTTTTTTTTACCTCATTTATGCTGCTTTTTGATTTCTAGTCCCCATATTTTTTTCTTTTTTTTAAAGACATTTTTAGGCATTTGCAACCTTTTTTTTAACAGTAATTGGGCACCAGAAGGAGAGAGATGAGAAAGACGTGCAGCAAGTGTTCTAAAACGGAGACAAACAATTTTATTTTTCAAGATGAGAATCGGGGATGTGTTTTTATGAATCTTCCTAGGCCCTTATATCCCTAAATAAAAGCCTTATAGATTACCTAATTGGTAAATTGAGTTCACCCGTTTGTAATTTAACCTCAGATGACTCAGGCTTGGGTCCAAATGTAAGATTTTGGTAAAACTTGGATTTTTTTTTTTTTGTCCGTTTGGGCTACTTTGCAAAGAACAATTGGTTAGACAGTTGGGCAAAAACTGACCCCAAATGATTTGCAATTATAATTTGCAATGAGAAGCGGCTCTGTGAATTATTAGCTGAGTAAGGCTCGATCTAAAGGCAGGTCGCACACTTTTCAGATTTTTATTTGTGAAAAGCCTTAAATCCTTTCCCCTCTAAACTCACGATTCTGCACTGTCACGATGGTGACTTGTTACATAAGACCCCGATGAAACGTCACAAAAAAACGGGAGAAAAAAAACCTCAAGGGGTATGAATCATTTTTGTAAGTTACTACTAGGTCACAACTTTTGCACTGGTGTGGTTTGTATGCATGTTTTCTGAAAGCAGCAGGTTTAAACTAACATCACCGTTGCTTCTCCGTCACTGAAATCCGGCCCGTCTTTGGTTTCTGGCATGAGCTTTTTGTTTACTTCAACAAGGGACAGTTTGGGTTGTCTGACTCTTAACAGCCAGACTTTTGCTGTATCATACAAGAGTCAGATCCTCCTTGGGCGTATATATCGTACATTTTGTGTATTTGATGTTCAGAAATGATGATCAGTTGCTTGTTTTGGGGGAAAGAAAAAAAAAAAAGCGAAACGTTTCTGTAGAGTCGGGGTTCATCTCGGGTCACTGCGTAAAGCTGAAGGCAATCTGATTAATGTTGTTTAACAAATCTGGAGACTCTTCTCTCCGAGAAAACATCTCTCATTCCTCTTCGTGGGTTTTTGTTGAACCGACTTCTCTCATTTAACACTTTTACCTTTTCTGCAGCACGGCCGCGATCCCATCTTGCCACCCTGAACTCTGGATGAATCCTTTATTTCACCGGCGGTCACATGTAAACAGATTTAAGTTTGCGATTGCTCAGCCCTCCCTCCTCCCGCCCGCGGGAGTCGGCCCACTGTTTGTATGTTCATCTGATTATGGAGCCTGGAGCCCGATGTTCTGAACAAAGCTCTTCCTGTGTGTTAAGGGCAAAGATGGTGATCAGGTGATCCCCAAGGCGGAGGTCCACTCTGTGGTCTGAAAGGAGGGCGCGCACCGGAAGAAGGCCTATATGGGTCACTTGGAGGGGAAGCATGGGATGGCTGGTGGCAGAGATGGATGTCTGGAAGTCACATCAGGGCAGAGAGAGGAAACGGAAGGGGGAGGGGAAGGGGAGAAGGAGGAAGGAGAGGAAAGATGTGCTGCAGCTTCAGACGAGGTTGAATCGTAAAAGATTAGATTAGAGATCATCAGGATGTTTGTGACACTCGTAAATGTTCGTTGTGGACAATCGGAGCAACGGGGAGCGTACTATGCGACGTACTATACGGATCTTTTGTTTTCGTTGTACTACGAGCACGTCGTCAGTATTGTGTACACTCGTACCATTTGTAACACAACAAACGATAAGAAACGACAACACGAAGGTGCGGCCCGAGCGTGCGTCGTGCGCTTCCTGAGCAGCAAAGTGAGAAATTAAACTGCTGCAGGCAAAGTGACGAGCAGATCTTAATTGGTTGGAAAGTCTGTTTTTTAAATTCGGTGTTTCCAAGAAACGGCGTCCTCATCTGCTAACGGTTTTTTCACACCATCCCATATTCGTCGTCGACCTTTTCTCAACCTCGGGCGATCAGCTGTTCTCCCAGTCTGGCTGAGCGATGTACAGCACAGTCCTCTGAGCCACACCAGGAAGTGTAACAAACAACATAAACAACAAAAAAAAAAAAACACACCAGGATTTGAGAATTTCTTTCTTTCTTTTATCATTTCCTCCTCCGCTTCAGATGTGCAGGAAGTGGAAGTGATGAAATGCGTGTTACATCCTGATGAGTCGGCCCCGACGCTTACCGTGTCCTGCGGGTCAGACGGGACTAGTTTTTTTGTTTGCATATGCAAAAAAAAATACAAAAAAACAAAAAACAAAACGTTGTTGTGTGTTGACTTGGATATATTGTATGCATCCTTTTTTTTTTTTTTTCTCCCTCGGAAAGAAAGCCAGCAGAGGGAACAACACTGCTTTGAGTTACCTAGCAACTGTGTGGTAAAGGTTATTATTAAGGCAACTTATGTAGGTGTGAAAATGTGAAGAAGGGACTGGTGTGTGTGTGTATGTGCAGGTGTGCGGTCATGCTTACAGACATTTAAGGTGCAGAGAAGGAACCGTGTGAGGAATCGAACTCGCCCTCAGTCTGCTCACCCTCCTCTCTCTGCATGCGCGAGAGAAAGAGGCCCACAACTTAGCATGCTAAACGTCAAGGTTCTGGCTGATGGCTCGCTGTGATGCCTTGCCCTGTGTTAACCCACTTTTGGGTTTCCATGGTAACAGCGGGACGGTGGCCCGGGGCGGCCAGAGGAAGCCAGACACAAGGAAACAACTTGGTGCGCACACGCTCTGAGTAGCTGCAGGCTGGACTCTGAGATCCTGCCTTGTTGGAGGGTTGTTTTTTTTTTGTTTTTTTTTATGCAGATTTCGTCATACGTTGCTCAGATTTCCATGCTCGTCTTTGCTCAAGTGTTGTGAAATCTCTTCATAGTTCTGCCTCTGATGTCTGCAAAGTATTCACCCTGGTTTTGACTTGTTTTTCCTTTGCCTCCAGGTAAAGGGGTTTGGAAAAGATCCTTGTGCGCGCACATCTTTATCAAAGGCTGATTCTTGTTTGCTGTTTTTTGAAATAATAATTCATAGTTGTATGGCTTCCGTGTTTGCACAAGCGCCGCCAGTTCACCGTGATCCGCAAATTTATCCCTAGGCGTTTTCATGCCATCTCGCATTAAAAAATAAAAATAAAAAAATAATTAAGCTTGTCCAGAATTTATCGGATGAAGTTTGGTGCAACGGTTTTACACGCTTTAAGACATTTTAACGCTCCTATAAATTACTCGCATTTCAACCAGTTGAAATATGTTAAATTTCAGTACAAAACTTCACAGTCAAAAGTTCAGACACAACAGGGTCACATTTAGTGCTTTGCCGTCAGAAAGAAAAATGACTGGAGGCTTTTACAAGTGGTTCATTTAGTCCTTTAAGTCTACCGTGCATCCATCAGCTCAGACAGGGTGTGTCCGTTTCTTTTTAATTTGCCGTCTGAACTGCGAATCTAAGTGACAAAAATGGAGTTTTTGAGGAAAAAAAAAATTCTAGCTGAAAAAAAAAAAATCTTCGGTCGTGAGAGTAAAGTGGAAAAAGTGCCTAGACAATTTCCTCGTCTCATCCTTGCCGTCTCTTAAACACACAAATAATAAAATAGGGGTGGAAAAAAAATAAGTTTGTTTATTCTGTTGGTGCTGATGGTTAGGGCATGATCCTTCAATTTAAATTCCTACACATAAAGCGAAGGCAAAGGCGTTGCAGCCAAGTTAAAACAAGCCGAAGGGCCGCCCGTACATGCACACACACACACATGCTGAGCACAACAAAGATCACCTTGAGGGAAACGGTTGCGCTTCCTTTCTGCAAGAAATATCTAAAGTTTGTTTCTGGAAAGTCGGAGGGTAAATCTTGCATTTAGCCCCAAATATATTGCAGTAAATGGCGCCAAGGTTGGAAGCAGGAAGCTTGCTGCACCCGTTCATGTTTAAGCTAGTCTTAGAATGCAGCACAGCGACCTGCTGTTGGAATTTCAAAGGGTTTCAGTTAAAATAAAAAAATAAATAAAAAAAACTTGAGTCATTGCTTTGAACAATGTGCGCCTGATTAGAATCTCATTACCGTTGATTTTTCCAGAAGTTTTCCTTGAGTAGGTCGTCTTCCTCGATGCCTGTTGAAAACGGAGCAAGGGGGACTAAACGAAGCACCAAAAAACCAAGTCTGGCCACGTTGGACGTTGTGAATTGATCCACACCCTCGATCCCGACACACGCGCTCTATTCAGAATGGGAGCTCTTTAAAAGTGACCCAAGAGATTTTGACAATCCCCAAATTCCCAATCATTCCGTCATGTTTGGACACATGTAAACCTTCTTTTTTCGCCCACTAGCCATGTTGGCATAATATTTCCAAAGTCATAATGTTAGCATTTTGTTTTTTGTTTTTTTTTCCTCTGTAGCGATGGAGTTTCATGAAAAGCTGCAAAGCCTGGCGATGAAGGAAGGGCTGAAAGGCTCCAAGGTTAGTCGAGCGCTGGAGAGCTTCAGCTGGAACATCACCATCCTGAAGGTGAGTCACTCATGCCCACACTTTGAAGGAAAAAACAAAAAAAGAAGCGTCACGTAGGAAGTTTACTGCGACATCTTTCTGCCTCCAGCTTCAAAATTTCACAATCCCTCCGATCGCTCCTCCTCTTTTTTGCCTCAGGGTCAGGCTGACCTGCTCAAGCACGCCAAGGCCGAGGTGGAGGAGAACATGAAGCAGGTGCACGACGCCGCTCTGACCGGAAACCTCAGCAAGAAGGGGGGAGGACTGAGGCGCGTCCGCTCCCAAACGGGACGAGGTCCGGATGACACCGCGAGCGCCTGAGACGCCTCGCCTCAGCGACGCGACCACACTGCTGCCATATTTGCTGTGACGAACTTTTCGCGCACCGCCAGAGGGTTCTTGAGCTCCGAGACCGACAAACGTGTTCATGAAAAGTAAAAATCTTGAATATACAATCAGGGCGATGTGCTGCCGGAAGGAGATCCTAGAATCGCAGCGGCGGAGAGATGAATGTAGTTAGACTTGAAGCCAAGGTTCTGCTGTTTGTACTGTTGTAAACCTGCCAAATGTTTAACGATCTCTCTCTCATGTGAACTTTTTCTAGGTTTAAAGTGTGCCATTTTTTACATGCCAACCAGTGAGGTGGGTCTGTCAATTTGTTGTTTAGGGAACAAACCAGGTCAGGTAACAGGACGCCTTGCCCTTTAAGTTAAAGAAAACCTACTCTGTGTGTAAATCTTTAGATATTTGAAGTCTTCAGCCATCGTTGTGCGGACCAGTGGAGCCTCGTGTGTCTTCAGCTTTTTTTTTTTTTTTTTACCGAGTGCCGTTTTGCTCCCGCATTGCTGCTCTAAACTCAGTTGCCATGAGATTGTTTTTGCACCAAACCTCACCTTCCTCCCCCCCCGACATCCCCTTTTAAATGTTGTCTTACAAACAGTATTCTATATTTTTGTAATTCCCAGAATCCCCTGGGCCCCATGTGCTACTTAAACCCTTCTTACTGTACCTGCCATACCGATCAACTCCAGAGGTGTTGATTTCTGCCTCCAGGGAACCGATGCCGTTGCCATCGAAAGCGTTTACTTTGCGTGCAAAACACTGTACAGTATTTTAATATTTGATTCTATCCTTTTGCTGTGAAGAATATTTTGCATAAGTTATTGATGCTGAATGAAGAAAAAAGGAACAAAAAAAAAACATTCCAGATGCGTGTTGGTGTTGTGGCAGTAGATGAAACTCAACCGGTAACGGTCAGGATGGAAATAAACACTTTTTTTTTTCCAAAGTGACTAATGCTTGTGTGTGTTTTACTCTTTATTTTTCTGCAAGCTCTTTCTAATATTCATTCATTTTATCACGACATAAGTTGTGTGGGGCTGAGAAGACAGCTGGGGACGCTCATCTGCTGGGTATGGGTGGCAGACATATGGCCCTCTGCATATGTGCTGTTAAGCTTAACGGAGCTCATTTGTAGCTTGAAGAATTCATTGGAGGGGGACGAAGGAGTCGACATTAACGAGCAGAATGGTGAAGTTTTGGCACGTCTCACCGCAACGTTTATTTTTCAAGTCCTTTGGAGTTTTGCACCAAATTAGAGTTGTTCCCATACCTCGCAGGACTGACAGAATTATGCCAAAACCTGGTTTTCCTCATCCAAGATGTAATTAAGTATTCAGATTTCATTTTCCAACACACCATGTGGTAACTCTGCAGAGACGCAGCGACTCCAGACGTCTCGTCTTCCAGAGAAAATGGTGGTGGTAAATAAATGGGGTAACACTTTATTTGAAGGGGGTTGAATAAGACTGTCATAAACATGACATAACACATGTCATGAACATGAATAAGCCTTCGTGAATATTTATGACTGTTGTCATAAAGCGTCATTTGGTAAATTATGACACTTTTAATACAAAGTTGACATTATTCAAAATGTCTTTGTTATGACAACTTGACATTAACCAAGAAATCATTACTGATATAAATTTGTTATAAAAGTATTACTGATTGCACTTTAAAAATCAGGTATCTTTGTTATTAAAGGTAAAGTTTAAACAGTAATGATTTCTTAGTTAATGTCAAGTTGTCATAAAGACATTTTGAATAATGTCAACTCTGTATTAAAAGTGTCAATTTACCGAATGACCCTTTATGACAAGTCATAAATATTCATGAAGGCTTATTCATGTTCATGACAATGTCATGATAGTCTTATTCAACCCCCTTCAAATAAAGTGTTACCATAAATGGTAAATGGACTGAACTTATATAGGTGGTAGCATCATGGTGTGGATTGTTTTCTTTGAATATATGGGGTTCAATGAAGTTTCCCATACTCGGGTGCATATTAGAAATCTGAAAAAAAAAATATATATATATTGTTTGGATACATGAAGACTTCAAGAATAGTTTCAGCATAACTCCAAAAAGTAAAACCGTTATCCAAGACGCCTGTCAACCTACGTGTGTGTGAGTATGTAGGTGTGTGTGTGTGTATATACACACACACACATGTATATATAGTGCTACCACTATCATGCTGGATTGTTGGCTAGCTGTAGGTGTTTTAGTAAAACAGGGCAAGACCTTTCCATCAAATCTTCTTACAACTACTTCGTACAAACCTAAAGTTAAAAATGTTTATAAAACAAGAATGCCCTGATTGTTTCTTGACAAATGGACATTAATCAAGCAGATGAGAATAAAGCATTTATAAATATCGGACAGCTGGCTAAAACAAAATCCGCTCAACCTCAATGCTTAATGTGTTTTAAAAGTAAGAGAAGTACTCCCCAGACAGCAGTCAGCTTGTAGCAAGAGCAATATAGTTTTATTGATCTAGGTTTAATTATGCTGAACGGGCAGCTGGAGGAACATTCTCTGCGTGCCGCCGCACATGATTCGCACAGAACAGGAGGAACAACCCACATCAGACGCGAGAACCGACTTGTCACATTAAAATGTCCGCAACTAGTTGAGATCTAAAAACAAAGTTAAATCAGACTCATTCCTTAATTTAATCACTTTATCTTGAAAATCAACAATCTAAAGGGTTAAAAAATATTCATTCTAGACAATAAAAAAAAAAATCTAAGAAAAAAAAAAAAAGATCACAGAGTTAGGTTTTGTTTGGCTGAGAGAAGAATGGTCAGAGGCACTGGTTTAGAAGCGGGAGAAAGCTGCCCTCGACGACGACGCGGAGGACCTCGTCCTTTTTTTTTGTTACAGTATTGGAGAAGACGGCGTCCTCCACGAGGACGCACACGCATACACACCACAGGCAGAAGTATGGCTGGATCTCCACATTCATACAAAAACATCCTCGCACTCTTAATCAGCACAGCAGGAGGAGAACGTTTTCCCCTGCAGGAAAACTGCAGTCTCAGGTCCTTCAGAATAACCGTGTAGTGATGGAGTAAAGCAGTCCAACAGTGCCCTCTCTCTACAGAGAAGGGCACTACAATAATCATAATAGGAAACGGGTGATGGGGAGAGGGGGGGGGGAAGCAATCCATAAAAAGGCCTAGCAGGCATTGGATGAGACAGCTTACAGCATCAGTTCAGACAGGACTTGCATGGTACAGATGACGGCTAAAGCGATGAAGAGTAGGGGCGTTTGTGACTCTCCATGTCACAGTCCACATGTGCAACTTTTTAGTGGTATGGCACCAACAGCAGGTGGTTCCCGACCCTGTGAACTCAGTTTTGTCAGACCTCCACAACGGGTGCAAGAGAGGGAGAACTGCCGTCCGTTCACAGGTCGTTGGGGTTAACTATGGTGAAGTCGGAGTCCTTGCTGTTGGTGGAGCCCTCCTCCGGGCTGGAGGAGCCCGATGTGGCGCCAGTCGTCAAGGGGTCGTGAAAAGTCCCGGATGAGCCCTCGGGCTCCATTCGCACGGCGGCGCGCCCTCGCCTCGCCGGCAGCTTTCCTTCGGCTTCCCTCCCTTCGGCTAGCAGGTCTCCGTCCTGAGACACCAGGATGTAATCGTCCCAGTTCTTTCCCTCGGAGCCCAGAGACGATGCCACCTGTAGGCAAGAGATTCAAAGAGATCAACATTGTGTACATATACAAGCAGAGGTCACATACATTGGCGTGCAAAAATATTTGTACCCCTTTAACATTTTCATAGGGGATATTGTTCTTTAGCAGGGTAAGGCGAGATGCTCAGTGTGGATGATGATACATACAGAGGCTGCAAAACACTGTAGTGGAGGTTCACTACCACCAGAACGGCCACCCTAAACATGCAGCCAAAAAGCTAAAAAGGAATTATATAGATCAAAATTTCTTCACGTGTTTAAATCTAACTGAAAGTCTGTGGCAAACTTTAACATTGTCGTACATCGGTACTTCTTGCACGAGAAGCAGGACTTTATTCATGCTCGACAAACAAACCTCCGGTCACTAGGTGGCGGCAGTGTTCAAATTAATCAACAGGCCATCTGCGCAAGCCAGTGGAAGGCCGGTGTAAACAGAGCTAACCTAACGGAGGAAACAAGCGCGGATTATTGAAACATATCTCCATACAAGAGAAACGAAGTTTGTGACCTTGAGAAGAAAAACGGAGTCAGAATATTACGACAATAGTAATACTATTGGCAGTATAAAAACGCAACATTGCCGGTAAAATTATTAGGAAAAAAAAAAGCTTCGGTGGAGTTATCAAGATGCGACTTGACCAGCTTGGCAAGTCCGTGGTTCTTTCTTCGAAGCGGACAGTCGTTTAAATAATTGTTTCAAAGTCCTGATAATTGTTAAAATATGATTTTCTTACTCGTGAAACCGATGCCAACTATATCTTCATAATATGCTTTGTATTCCTCAGTTTAACGCAGTTTGTTGTGTTCTCATTAGTATATTAAAAACAAACAAGGAAAACGTAAGCGAGTAACTGCATGTCATGGGGTGGGGGGGGGCAGTGCACAGAGGAAGCCTACTGTGAATGCAAAATGTTAAGTACTTTTCATCACTTCTGACAAGTTGCTGTAATCAATATTGTTGCAAGTTTTGCACAATGTTAAAAAGCTATACCTTTTGAAAAAGAAAGCTTAAGAAATTGCCCCCCACCCCAAAAAACATTGGTAACTTATGTTATCAATGCGCTAATTACCTTTACCGATTAAAAGTTTAAAAAAGTTTTACTGTGTTGAATCACTGAGTTAATAAATTGAACTTGGAACTTGTTTTGAGGCTCATAAAATGAGCTGCAACTCATTTTATTAATCTGTTTTGATTATAATGTTATGGAATCGGTGCCAATGGTTTGTACATGTAAATAAATATGATCTGATTCACAACAGTATTTCAATTCAGGGGGGGCATGAGATAAAATAACTACGCAACAATGCTGAGCACAAATTCTTACCGTTTTGTTGCAGTGGCTGAAGTAAAAGGTGTTTAAATGTACCGACTCCAAATGCATTCCACACGTTTCACATGTTTATTGGTACCAATTTTTTTAAAACCGACTAAAGCACATGAAATCCCAAAGTAATAAACAATTAGTTGTTTTCACCTAAGGGCCTTCAAGCGATATAAAAACACTTTTACAGCTGTCAAGAGGAGGACTAACGATCTAACAACCTGCTGCTCAGGCGGAGTCGTGGTCGTCTCCCCGTCCCTCTCGTCCGTACTCGCGCCCCGGTCCAGGTAGGAGTCTCTGCTCTGCGTGCCGTCGCCTCCTTGAAGCCGTTCGCGGTGGTAACGCGCGCTGTCCAGGGAGGTTTCCGTCGCTGCGGCGGTGGAGGTGTAGTGGTCATCGGCGATGGTGATCTCCTCGTTCTCCTCGGCCTCCAGCTGACTCTGGTTGAAGCGCAACGCTCCCTTCAGGATGTCTTTGATCTGAAGACATTTTATTACATTAAAACAAACGGAAAAAGCAGAAGCCTGGAGAGTCGAACTGTACGATCCGTAATTTAAAAAATTCCCCCCTCCCCTACCTGTTTAAGTCCAGCTAGAGAGACGAGGACTTCATCTTCTTTCTCCAGGTGCTCTTGCAGAATCACTTCCTGGATTTTACCTGCAGAGAAGCTCCTTTTTTAAAATGACACCAAATCAAATAGTTCTACGAAACTTAAACATCCTGACCCCACTTAATGTCGACAAGAATTTAGATGTAGAGATAAATATTGTGTTTTTCATTTCAGGAAATAAATAACTTAAGGAGGCGCGTCGGAACTCACAGATGTGCGTATTCATCATTTTGGCGCAGTACTTGCTCATGGCCTCCAGGTCGTTAATCTGGCCCTGCAGGAAGGACACCTGGGCTTCCAGATCCTCGTCCTTTTGGCATACAAAAAAAATAAAAAAAATACAACAAAGCTCGAATGAAAGGGGAGGAATTAAAAGGTTACTGCTAAGCAAAGAGCAGAGCGAGGCAAGCAGCTCACAGTCTCTTTCTTGCCCATGCTTTTGCTGTGGGACCGGGAGCGAGTGATGTTGAAGAAGGACTCCTTCTTGGTGGCCGAGAGGGGAGGAGACGAGCAGCTGACGTCACTCCCTCTGGAGGGCGGGAGAGGCGGGGACGCAGTGGACTGGCCCTGCCCACCTGAAAGGCTCTCCGTGCTGGGGGAGGAGCTGACCGTCCTGGAGCTTTGGCCTTTGGAAGATGGAGGGAAGGAAAGGTGAGAAGATTGAAAAAAACAGAAGAAAATAATAGTATGAACTTGAGACATATTTTTATTCCTTAAAACATTAAACTTGAGTACATTTTGTTCATTGTTGTTGTCTGGGTGGTCAAATGAAGCACAGCGGATGAACTATGAAATTTCTATAGCTGGTAAAAGAGAAATCTTATTAAAACAAACAAAAAAAACTTTTTCTTATGAATCCTTTGAGTATCTGCTGATTTTTTTAGGTGTTAAAGTCAGGGTTTTATATATATATAATGTCAGAAAACAAATCATGTCATTTAAATTTTAAAAAGTTGTGACTCTGCCCTTCAATTGACCGCTCCCAGGCTTTGATCTTTCGATTTAGCAGAATTTATGTTTCGATTTTGACTTCAAATGACCAAAAACAAAGCAATAAAGAAAAAAAAGAACGAACGAACTGTAACACATTTTTATTGAAAATACTCAGCAACATTCTGGTTCTCCTGACTTTAGTAACTGGGAAAATGCAGATGGAAGAATCGACTAAAATTCGGGACATTGTGGGATATTGCGACACGTGGATGTGATCAAATAAATGTAAGTCAGTGGGTCCAAGAGGACATTGTTGTCATCAAGATAGTTCAGGGATAAAAAGGGACACTCGTTATTTAAAGACCCATTACACACAAAGTAATGTATTTCAAGGGTTTATTTCCCTTACGGCTAACAGAGTCTGAAAAAAAAACAAAAAAACAATCAGAACATAAGTCCGTACCACCTACTAGCTGCAGTGAAACATCTACAAATCAGATCTATTCGGAGATCCTACAAAGTGTAACTATCAATAAACATATTCCATACATCAGTGACCTCAAAGCATATTTGCAGCCATCAGATCCGGCAGTAAAAACACGTCGGTGTTCACAGTGTTTATGGCAGCTAAAGACTCATCCATCACACTCAAGCTGCGATCGCCCCCTGCTGGTCAAGGCTTGCAGTCACATCCACGTGCGGGACTCGGGTCTGCTCTACAGCAACAAGTTGCATTTTACACAGCAGCACACGAGCAAAACAGACGAGGAGCGAGGAGCGGACGCGTTTGCTGAAAAAGCGGCTAATGGAGTTGCAAAAGCACAACCAAATTAGAGGGGGAGGAAGCGGGAGGGAGGGGTTGCATGGCACACAAGCGGTTGCCTTGGTAGCGGTTACCTTGTGTGTCAGTAAGAGTCTGTTCTGGGAGAGAGCCCTGAGACACCGCACCTGAAACTCCATCTAACAGACAGGAGAGTCAAAGCTGATGTAGCCACAACCACACACCCCAGTGGCTGCACACACACACACACACACTCATCAGTGTTAACAACGACATGCAGAGAAGACTTTAGTGTTTTAACTGGGAACAAAAATACACATTAATATATGGGAGAAAAGCAGGAGGAGTCTGTTGTTCTGATTAGCTTTTTGTCACCCCACTCCCCGCCGTCTCTTGGTCCTCACCTTTGCTGAGGTGGACCGGCATGCTTTCAGACTTCAGCAGACGGTAGTGCTGCGTCTGGCCCTGGACCTGCGTCTGCGTCTGCGGCAGCGGAGCCGAGGGCTCAGAGAGCGGGTGAGACAGGGCGGGCGCCGAGGCAGGAGGCGTGAAGGAGGACGAGGAGGAATACGAAGAGGAGGATGACGAGGAGTACACCTCGCTGTTGATGGGAGCGACGCTGGTGGACACGCCCGACATGGCCGGAGCGATGAGCTTCCTGCCGAAGCTCAGCAGGCTGCTGGACACCTTGTTGATGTTCAGCGGAGCGGGTTTCGCCGTAGAGGCGGACCTGCGGATGAAGACGGGAAGGGCAAAAATATGAACAGGAAAAAATTCATCTGGAACTTTGACCAGGATGATTCTGACGTTACATCGTCCATCAAAACATTGCTGACGTGTTTAAAGACCGGCTAGATCGCGATGAAGGAAGAACTGGATGACTTTGATCGGTGGTAAGTTGATTACGTCGTCATAAATATAAGTGTTTTTTATACGAGTCCACAAAGGCAACGGAATAAACCTAAATAAACTTGAGACCAATCAGACCGACTTGAGAAACATGAATCAATGAAAAGGTCAAAATAAATTTAATAACACTTTCATAAACAAACTAAAATCTGCCAACTAAAGTGAAGCATCACCATGTACATTTGGAGCTTTAAACCAAACTTCGTAAAATCTCTGTACCGTGTCTTGTTCATCAGATCGGCTCCCCTTGTCTTGTAGTAATCCAGGTTCTGCTGAAACTGGTAGTTGACCGGGCGTGGATTGTTCTGCACGAGAGAAAGAAAATAAAATCTGTGAGTGTGTGATGAAGATCAGAGGAGAGGAAACGACCCACAAGCTGCGGCCATGCATGACTGCATAACTACAGAAAATGCCTCTGAGTCACAGCGGATGCTAATTCAGGTTGTAAAAAAAAAAAAAAAAAACACCACGTTGGACGAAAACCCGACCGAAATTTAAGATCAACCCAGTATTTAAACAAGGCAGTGCTTTGCTGTCACAGGTTTCAGAAAATGAGGCTGGATGGATTAGACAGTCAGATGGTCCCACATTATCTGATGCTGCATCAGGAGGAAGCAGCTGCCGCAGCAACCAGGCGGCCTTCACTGTGGGGAAACGGCAACGTTTTCATCCCGTTTACCCGACGCTGGGCCATTTCAGAACATTTCACTTCATGTGCAGTTATAATTATAGTGCAATTTAAAACCGCAAAATTTGAAAGCGAGGATGAAAAAAAACAAAAAAAAACCACAAACTTTTACTAGATTCTGAAGGGCTTTAATACCAGAAACTCGTAGAAAACTTCAGAACAGGCACAAATTGGGCAATTTTGTTTCTTTTCCCCCCCATCTGGGTTTACAGTTTTTTGGCTAAGCGTTTTATTCCAATGAAGAGCAAAGTGAGCGGAAAACTACATTCTCCAAGATGTGCAGATCTTGTAGTACTTTTGAACTCTTGTTTTACCCGTTGTCTTCATGGAGGCTGTGCACCTGCTTAACAACTTGAGATCTTGAGTCATTTTATTCAATTTACCAAAATAAAGAAATGTAGTCACACGAGTAAAATAATATCCTTCTGCAGCAGGTTTTCTGAATTTATTTTGGCCATAATCTATTATTATTTTATCAGGCTCAGCTGACCTAAAAGCATTTTTATATCTCTATAGTTTATTGGTTGTCCAATTCTATTTTTATTGCCATTATGGCTATTGCTGTTATTTTTTCCCCTTTGTTTTATTCATACACACAACTTTGTTAAGTTTAATTAATGCTAAACACTAAGGAATCTGGATCATCTTTGCATTTTATTTGACCAAGCACCTGGTCCAGAGGTAAAAAATAAAAAATACACTGAACACAAAATATCTTCCTCATTTGTTATTTTAAAATAATTACCTAATCTCAGTGCAAGAGTGGGAAGTAGAAATTAGAAATTCAGCTTTAAAACCATCCAACATCACTTCATGTCTTACATAATTAATAATAAAAAAATTATATATATATATATATATATATATATATATAAAAAGCAAGTTAGACCATATAAAGATTATAAACCTGAAGTATGTTTTCCATTTGTGGAGGTATTTCAGTAAATATACATTAAAAATTACACAAATGTAATCAAAGAAATGTAATTCACAATCAATTATGTGAAATCTATCTTGCATTTATTCTGATTCATCTAACTGACATCACAGTATTGATGCCTGGTGTTGGTTTTTAAACTTTAAGTCGCTGTATCCAGGCAACGCCCTACAGTTTACTGAAATTTAATCTCCAACCCTTTGGAGCGCTTCAGGATCTCACGGTCAAAACCGCCCAACAGCTGAAGAAGTGTGATGAAATAAAACATTCAACGCCAATTTTTCAGACTTTTTTTTTTTTTCTCCTCCCCCCACCCCCCTTATCATTCATTCACAGTGTCGCAGCACAACAAGATGTCTTTTTTGGATACAGTGTTGCTGGAGGATTCCCACCCACTGCTTTCCACGTGGGCGGTTTAGTTTGGCAAACCTTCTCCCTGTGCTACAGGAAAAGTCGAGCAAATCCCTCCTTGAGCAGGAGCAGACAGACACAGCTTCGACTCGGAGAACTCGTAAACGCCCTCCACGTTTGTTTCGACGCCGCTCACTTTCTGTTCCCCGTTTGAACGGAGTGGCAACGTAGCAGAATTTAGCGGGCGAGCTGGGACAGACAACAAAATGTTGCTTTTCTGGTGCAGTGTCGGCTTACTTTGGGATCTCGGAGGAACAGGGCTTTTTGCAGTAAAGAGTTGATGTCGCCTATGGGAGGGTAATGCATCAGTAATCCCAGGCAGGTCTGGAAGTTGCTTGCGATTACTAGGAAAACAAAAACAAGCGTGAAAAAAAACTAGATTTTTTGCACTTTAAAACAAGTTTGAAACTGCACAAGCTGTAAAAACCCTCGACGTTCTGTCTCTGTTGCAGAATTTAAAGTGCAAATTGTAAGTGTACATTTAAATGCAACACATCTTCAGGTAATAATAGATTACTAAGGAAAACAAAAACCTTAAACATAACCCAACCTGCCTATATGTATAACAGAAATAACGCATCGCTGCCTTCTGCTTCAAGAAATACGACCTCGTCTGATTAAATGAAGCAGAGTAAATGTGATTCTTCAGCTCACAAGTGTCTTATCAGATTACATGCCACAAAGGCCAACGCATGGCTTCTTCACTGGAGGATCTGGGCAATAAATGGAGCGTACAAGCGTCTCGGATGTAGAGCAGCATGGCCACGAAGACGTAGTCCACCAGATCCAGAGTGATGCTGTCGGCGAACAGAGCGTCCCACACCACCAGCAGGTCCTGGAGGGGAAATTCGCGGCCAAACAGCAGGCGAACCCACCGGCTGAGAGACGGGGAGGGTGGGGATAAATAAATAAATAGATCAAAAATCAAAATGGGGACATCTGTGCAGAGATGAGAAAAAGATTGAGGCTAAGCTGAAGGAGAGGCTACTGACATGCCGTAGATCTGCGGAGCGATCTCCAGCCGGTTCAGGTGCATGTGGAGCTCGATGTCGTGCTTCTTCACCAGCAGGTCCTGGATGCGATTCACTTTGGTCACCACGGCGACCGACGGGCCAGCGTCCTGGGGCCGGGCGAAGGGGATGCTGGTGAGCATTTCCTCCTTACCCTGCGGAGAAACATGAACGTATGAAAAACGGGCAGATAAACACCCGACTGGTGAGCAAACAGCGGGCGTTTCAGTGTCCAGCACCAGTAGTATTAGCGATTAAACCTTTTCGCATTTTGTCACATTGCAACTTGTGCATTTTTAATAAAAATTTTTGCGTCGTGATAAAACAACTCACATCGCATAATTGTAAGTGGAAGGAAAAGGATTAATTGCCTTTTTTTTCTTTCTTTTTTTTTTTCTTTACAAATAGTGATCTAAATGGTGAGACATGCATTTTAATTCACCTGGTCTGAGTGAAAAATATGTACAGATGTTATTTGTGTGTCTCTACCATCTTTGTGAATCTACAGATCGAATATCTGGCCATTTTCTTTACAAAAATAGCTCAAACTCAGTCCGACTGGACGCCTGAAAACACCAGTTCCAAAGATCCTCAGTTGGATTCACAGTAATACTGTAAAATGCAACTTGTACAAAGATGAACCTTTATTTCTGATAGGTTAATTTTCAATTCATTTCTGCAGACAACAGGACTTTATTAATAGATTGCTTGGCTGTCATGTGTTAAGATGTAAAAATGTTCAAAGTGTACTAAGAATTTGAAGAAGAAACAGAGTCAATGTTTTGTCGTTTCCGTTGTTTAAATTCAAAACTTTCATCATCTTCTTCGGCCTTGTCTGCAATAACACTCGTGTCTGAGTTTCTTTCTGCGAGCTTGTTTACTTACGAGTTTGCGCCGATCGTCTTCGTGGGCACCGTTTCTCTTGCGAGCAGCACAGCTTGCCATTCCTAAATTGCCAAGCCGAGCGTGATGGTTTTATATGAAACTATGCGGCAAGTAATTTGATTTTTACTTCACAGCCTCCACGTTCGTGGTCCGCTTTCAGACGCCACAGCAGAACTGAATCAGGTTACAGTTGGCGCGGCTTCCCACTTTCTACTGCAGTTCACTTCAAACGAGGTGAAAAGCAGGCGGACAGTGGCGCTTTTTCCAGGACAAAATTCCCTGTTTAATAATTTCTTGAAAAATTATTTTAAAAAAAAAATGTTTTATCTCTTTATTGTATTAAACAATATCTGTTTCATACAAAGGCTGTCTTTGTATGAAACAGATATTGGAAATTCACACAGCCAGTCTTCACGTCTGACAAAGCATCCGCTTATCCTCTGGTAGCCTGCACATTAAACTGCATCTGCTGTTACCATGGCAACAGGCTGAGTGGCATCAAATCAAGCAGGGGCCTCTGATTCAGGATTATTACTTAACGTCGGTGTAATCTAAGGCGGCACAATCGCAGCGCGCCGTTTCTCGAAGCGCAATCACACTGACCTTCCTCACTTCCCTCTCGAAGGTGGAGAACCACGGCTCCGCCGTCTCCATCAGCTGTGAGAACATGGCGCTGAACGCAGAGCGGTGGCACGAGAGAGGCAAGCAGTGAGACGACAGCACTTTTCACTTTGCACAAGCCAAAAACCCCTTAATGCGCTCTGCACTCACTAGGCGTCGTGTTCGAGATACGCAGGGTCCAGCAGACATTTCATCTCGTCACTGTGGGGGGGGAGAAACAAAAATCAGAATCTCCCGACTGCAGAGAAGCAGACATTGGCTGGAACGAAAGGGAAACAGATTCAGCGCACACTGACCTGGGGCTGGCCGTCTCGCTGGCGTGTTGGAAGGCTTGATGGTCACAGTGCAGCACAAACACTATGGGGGCCAGCAGCTCGTGCATCCCCTGCACACACACATACACACACACACACACACACAGATTGAGCTATAAGGGTAGCGATAGACGGAGGAGCATGCTTCATTTGTGATCAGTCTTTTTAATAATGATGCACGAGGTTTCTAATTCCTGATGGCAGCTTTAATTTAGACATTATTAGCCAATGCCCCGCCATGTGTCACTTCCAGTTTGGAAAGTAGATGTTTTACTAGCCATCTATTTATTTGCTGGCACCTGTTACTGACACCGATAACGATAAGGTTACGGAGGCATTCTGTTCCTCAGCCTGAGCTCCTCAAGGATGGAGAGCCTCGGCCGAGACGAGGTGTCGCTACTACAAGCTTTGTTCCTCGTCTTTACAGGGTCCTTCTGGGAGCTTGTAGCCATTTTGACAGGAAAAAAAAAAAGAGCGAATGATATAGTGGAAGGCAGAAAAGAAAGTAAGAAAAAAAAGAAAGGAAGACAGAAAAGAAAAAGAGCAAGAATTGCTCTTAAAAAAGAAGGGAGAGAAAGAATAAATGCAGAAAGAGTAAGAAATAAATAAGAGTATGAAAGAGCAAGAGAGTAAAATATAAAGGAAGGATAAGAAAGAGAGAAGAAGAGAGTAAGAAGGAAAGTAACAGAATATGAGTAAGAAAACAAAGAAAAAAGAGTAAAAAGGGAAAAACAGTAAGAAAGAGAGTAAGAAAAGAGAAAGGAAGCAGAAGAAGGAAAAGAAAGGAAAGAAAAACAAGCAAGTACGAAAAGAAAAAAGGGATTATGAAAGAAAATGGATTAAGAAAATAAACCCTACACTTTTTTAACCGCCTCATCCATCCAAAAATCATGATCATCAACACCCTGACTCGGCCACAGAAAGAAAACAAAAGGTCACACCTGCTTATAGAGCAGCTGCTCATTCTCTCTGCCGTAACAGAAGAGAATGTCGGTCAGCTTGGTCCTCACGTCCTCGTTCTGGAAGTAAGAGATCTCAGGGAATCTGCAGGAGGATAAGAACAAATGCGTGATTTCATGCTAGCAGCAGAAAATGTGAGTTAAAAAAAATATATAAAAAAAACAAACAAACAAACAAAACAAAACAAAAAACAGAGACACGGTTGCATACGTCCTAAAAACGTCCTGCTTGATCATCCCCTTCAGCTCTTTATCCTGGAAGAACTTGTTCCACAAACTCTGAGGACAAAAACAAGACACGAATTAGGCAAATCTGAAGGATCTGCAGCAGGAGAAATAAACGTGCGGCCACATTAATTAGACACGATAATAAGTGGGCTGAATAAATTAATGGATTAACAAAAGCTCATGCCTTTTGTTAAGACAGATATAAATGAATAAAATGCTGAAGGGAACTTGGGGAGATTTTTGGCATCAGAAAACTTTAAGACAACCTCTTCATAATTTCCAGGGGGAAAAAAAATGTACGTAATTTGTCTCAAAGTACAAGAAGACAGCAAGTGTTGAATTTAACTTAAGGTGAGTGTCACTCAATTAAGTACATTTGTACACAATTCAGCAGCAAATCGGTGCAAAATGCTTCACATCATAAAACAACATGCTGTCAACAACTGAACAAACATTACACCTTGATCAGTGCCAGCAGCAAAATCATCCACATCAAATATGCTGGTCAATGTTTCATTTGTTTACGGTTCAGAAGCAACTCTACAAAGCTGGGTTTTTAGTTTTGGTTTAAAGGAAGTCGGTGTTTCGGGTGTTTCGCTGTTTTCTGGGGGTTTGTTCCCGATTTGTGGTGCGCAGAAGCTCAATGCTGCTTCTCTGGTTCTGGGGATGCAGAGCAGAACCGAAACCACAACCAGAAGACCTGAGAGGTCTGGAAGGTTGATGGATCAACAAAAGATATTTGATTCATTTTGGTGCCTTTCAGTCATTTATAAACCAGCAACAGTATTTTAAAGTCTGAGCTACAGGGAGCCAGTATACGGACTTTATAACTAGGATGATGCGCTCCATCTTCCTGTTACTGCATATTGATCTCTATAATCACTAGAAAACACTTTATGTGCACCAACATCTGGCAGGCTGTCATAAAAACCATTTTACATACGTTACATTCTGCTTTCCAGCTGTTTACCACGTAAAGATTTGACGTGGCTCTTTAACAGGAACTGTCTAACAAGTAGAGCAGCAACTGTCAGCAGCATCTGGGACCAACGCTGAGAGATCAGGATGTGACTTGCTAAGAATATTCACTCGTTAACATCCAAGACAAAACCCGAAGAAAAGGCAGAAATTCTCACCCCCTCATCCTGGGACAGCGGATTGTTGACGACCAGGTCCTGCTGGCCCGCAGCTTTACGGGGGTTAGTGATGTGCTGTGACAAATTAACAACAGACATTGATACTCTGGGACAGAAAGACGAAGGACTACAGTTGCTTTCCACACACAATCTGAGAAGCCAATAAACTGGGTTTTGATTTTGTTTTTTGGAAACGGGGCCAGCTCCTCGGTTCAATCCCTTCCACTGTTTTGCAAAGTGGAAGTGCAAGGTTTTCCCCAGAAAACTTGCTAAGCCCAGTGGTTGGCCGCTAGGGCCGTCATTCATCCAGGAGCCCGTCGTGTTTTTGAGTTAAAAAAATGTTTAAAGTTGACAAGAAATTTGAAACTATCACTTGATAATTATGCGTTATTGAAAGACTGGAAAATGAATACCTGAACACCAACGATAAAGTCTTAAAAAATGTAAACATTTTAAAAAGACTTAAAAAAAATAAGCAATGCTTAGCCTGGCGGGGGCACAAGTAAAGCCTGGCGGCCCGCCAGGCCTATAATAAACTGGGAGAAATCCTGAAGTGTAAACACAGAACAAAGTTAAAAGACCTTGCTCAGATGGACTACAGCGAAACATGTCTTCGCTGAGGACAAAATACAGGGCTTCATCAAGAAAGAACACCATGTAGATGTATGAAAATAACTTCTAAAGACATTACCCAGGGAAGTGTTAGCCTGGCTATACGACAGCATCGTACATTAAAGGTCGAAGATTGATTCCAAAACAATTTTAGTATGGTACTGTGTATTTAGATATTAAGGGGAAAAAAACAATGTAGTGATACAGCAGTAATAGTAAAATAAAAATAAACTAAATCTTGAGCAGAATGGCACTCCCACCATCTCTTTGATTTTCTCATACTGAGCCCGGTGCTCCTTGGTCCTCTTGATCCACTGGCCCTTGTCCTCAGGAAGGACCTCCAGGTACAGCTGCCAACACAGGACATCGCATTGAAATGTGCCAAAAAAAAATCTGACCCTCCACAACTTAAAAACTTTGAGCTTCTACTTTCCTTGAAAGTAAAATAGATTATTTAATCAAAACTCGATCAGACGGCCTGATCGACTCGACGGCTACCTTCCAGCAAACGCTCCGGAACCGACTACTCCTCAGCTGACCGTTGACGCCGGCCTGCCGGATCCTGGCCAGGTAATTACTGTTGAGGAACAAGTCGTCCCATTCTTTTCTGCACGTCAGGAGAAAGACGATTAAGAGGTTTTGGGCTGCTCGACCCAAATCTGACACCACGACTAATCGGCAGTGTCCTCCAGAAGGGAAGAGGTTCAAGTGAAACTGAAAGAACAGACCTGTAGGAGAGGAAGGTGGACTGAGACTGGGAGGAGAAGCTGCTGTCAAGGGATCCTCCTGAAAGGTAACCACAAGAGGGAGGTGTTAGTGCTGGAAAGTGAAAGAAAAATAAATTTTTCTTTGATGATTTTTTTTTCCTGTAAACTCCTAACAGGAGCTGCCTCCAAAAATGACTGGTTCTTTTCTTCTTTTTTTTCCTTTTTTTTTGTTTTCATTGGCTTCGTTACGGTCAATGGAGCAGAAACGGGCCAGAAGCGGGGGAAAGTCATGACAGAAACCAAAGTGGCAAACTGCCTCTTGCTCTTTATTGGCGGTAATACGTCTAATTTGGCCTGCAGGTAAACAGGCATTCAAGTCAGAGCGCTGTCTATCAGCATTAGTTAAAGGAGTAGATAACTCACAATGAATATTCATCAGTTCCACAATATTTTCTTTCTCTCCCACATAAACCTAAAAAACATCCTTCGCCCCGAGGCTCACCCCGTCTCGCCTGTGACTCAAACCTCAGTCAGCTTTCGTTTTACTTTGTTTTGGCTTGTACACTTGTCGTGAACCTCAACTGGCTAGAGACCCCCTACCCCCCTAACCTCCGGTTAGGCGTCTGTCGGTTTAGAAACGAATCAAATTATTTCAGGGTTTGACATACTGCTGCGATTTTTGTTGAAATTGTGAAGCGGGTCGAAACCGGTCTCCTGCTGCTCGTCTGTCTGGAGCGGGTGGCGGGTCTCGAAGTTGGGGTGCTGCATGACTGCGGCCCAGCTGGACTAGAATGAGAAAAGTGAGGCAAAACACAAACACCGTTTTACAATGCAATTTAAAAACATTCAGACTCCTTGAATCTTTTCTTGTTCATTCACATTACGACTTGGAACGCCACGCATTTTATTTGCACTTTGTGTAACAGACCAGTACTTGCAGTAGTGCATAAATGAGAATGGTAGATTTTTCTTGTTTTTGGCAAGGAAAAACATGTTAAATCTGCCATGCATTTATATGAATTCTTAACCAATCTCTCTAAAGTTCCTTTAATTTTTGTTGTTGTTGCTGTAAAACAAAGAAAATGTAAATGTGTGCATTTTCTACCCCATGTTGGTCACCATTTATTAGATCAAAATCACAGTTAAATACATTTCAGTTTGTCTCTGTAGTAACAGTAGCAATTATTTTTGCAGATTACTAATAGATGAGTCAACAACGTTCAGGATATTTAACTAAACTTCATCACCAACGTTCCTCATCATGTCTGACCAAGTCGATTTAGCAACACCTGAGCTCTGCTTTGACACAAAAAAAATAAATAAATAAAATAAAACAATCAACTTTTAACTTGCTTTTTTAAGTCTTACCGACAAAGCCGCGAGATTCTCCCAGGTCAAGACTCAGAAGGCCAGGATGTTTCTGCAGGAGGAAAGTGTCACATCAGTAATGCATCGACAAAAAGGGAAGCTAACCAAAAGAAAGAAAAAGAAAAAAAAAAAGGCTAAGCCATTTTCTTTGACCCGATACGGACTTCACAGAACTCTGACAGCGGTTATAGTCGGTGAAGAATGACTGAAATTAACAAGCAGCACCGGAGATGTCTGAGCTCACGCTGATATATGAAGAGAGTCGACAAAGCTAATGAAGTCATTAGAAAAGCAAATAAATGCATCACTTAAATGTTTTGATGCCAGACTTTCCTTCTAATAGAAAACAAACTGAGGCGTCTCTGAAATATGGGAACCATAAAACGTCCTTTATGAATCCGAAGCCCAACCAGGTACCAAACTAGTGTACAGTCAGGCTTAATCCACAGCATTTCTTATGAATAGGAGACATATTTTTCACCGTCACGACTACTTCAAAACAAAACCTAAAAGGTAGGCCGGATTTTGGCTTCAGCTGGAGAAGTTTCTGCAATTTGGGCAGCAAAGGACCAAAGAAATCATGGCAACATCAACTTTTGAGAACGGGGAGAGAATCTGGGTCATTAAAGAAGGAGTTGGGTAGAGAGCCAGGAGCCGACTTCCCCGATGAGGTATGTTGATACATCCAAACAGAAGGCCGCCCTGAGGCAAACCTTCTCTTGCTGCTTTTAGGTTACAAAACAAGTTTGTGCAGAGCCAGCTACGTTCTCCGTGGTAATGTGTGAGCATAGATGCTCGAAAGTCACACTTTCCAGAGGTACCCTGAAATTTTCTAACTGAATATTGTTGAATAATGGTCGTTTCAGAAGTTGTTTTCCTTTTCTAAGCAATATGACAAACATAATGTTAGCCTTCCATTAGGGTTGTAGATCCAAACGGTACAGAGCCATTCAGTAGAATATTATTTAAAAAGCCCATTTGTTTTAGGAATTTTACCACTAAGTGAAACGCATTATATAGATTAATTACACACAGATGGATGTTTGAAAGCCTTTATTTTAATCATGATGACTTTCCACTTACAGCTAATGAAAAGTGACATTTAAAATGAGAATATCACAGACCAATCAAAAAAGACAAACTATTTTAAAAAATAGCAATGTGGGCTTATTGATAAGTATGTTTAACACCTGATGAAAAGATACTTTTAATCTGACAAACGAGACGCGTCAGGATGTAAATTCTAATTTATTGAATAAAACTGTAAAATAACAAAAAGGTGCAGATGAAGAGATTGTTTTTCCCTTTTTTTTAAAAAAATAAATAAAAAACACAACAAGGCTATCTATTAAATTAGAAGCAGTTTCTCAACCACTCCAAAAGAAATGCATTTACGCTCAAAGAAAAAATAGTAGCAATGTGTCAATGCATGTCGATGACAAATTTCCAAATGAAACAAAAGAGGAACTGCTTTTATTTAGAGGAACTGTGATTAGATTGAGGAACTTACTGAAGTGGCTTAGTGCATTAAACATGTGGCAATGTTTGTGTTTTTATTGCCCACTGCTTCAAAATCTGGACAGTCCTCTAGACAAGGGGGAGGAGGGCTTTCTTTCTTTTTTTTTTCTTTTTTTATTTGGTTCAAGCAAAAAACTTTATTCAGAAAACATGTTCTAAACAAGCTTTCATCATCACATTTGAAAATCTAACTATTACGTTGACATTTCTGCTGTAAATATGGTTATTCTAGAGTATTTTACCCAAACAGAAGTACTTATTTTCTTTGCTCTTAAAATATATAAAAAAAATAAATTCCCTTCTCACCCTCCGCGGGTGGTCTCTTTTCATCCTCTGAGCTCGGGTCCTCTACCAGAGGCCTGGGAGCTTGAGCTTCTCCTCCAGTATCTTGGCTGTGCCTAGAACTGCACATTTCTGGACTGAGATGTCTGATGTTGTTCCTGGGATCTGTTTGAGCCACTGCTCCAGTTTGGGGGTGACTGCCCCGAGGGCCCCGATGACCACAGGCACCACTGTGGTCTTCACCTTCCAGGCCTTCTCCAGTTCCTCTCTGAGGCCCTGGTATTTCTCCAGTTTCTCATGCTGGAGAAATACCAGCATGAGAAACTGCTGGTTTTTCATCCTGGTTCAGGCCTCTTTGTTTCGGTTCTTTCCACAATTAATAAGGGGAAACAGCGAAAATCATTTACTCAGCAAGCATTTATCAGTGTGGCCGTTAGTCAGGTTTTAAGGTCACTTCATCATTTGATTTAGCAGATTTTAAAAGAAGCACCGAATCACAAGCAACCAAGCAGACCGAAAGAAAACTGGGTTGAAACACCGAGCAGGTAAACCACGAGTCCGTTCATCCCTGTCGACTTCTTAGAAGAGTGGAACTTCGACGAGACACTCCAGATTAACCCGGTTATTTATCTTCCATTCACGACAAAATTTAAGATTGTTCCATGTTTATGATAATGCTTTAGCTAAAGCTGAGCTACGCAGAATAGCAGCACTGATCTGCAGAGCGCGGTCTTTCTTTCACAGACTTTCCCCTTATTAATTGTGGAAAGAACCGAAACAAAGAGGCCTCGTAAAACCCATTAACCGTGTGGATGAAACACTGCTCGACAGATTGGCAAAGAAATGCCAGGAATATAGAAATGACTTGGTATGAATAATGCATGGCTCTGTTTTGTTAGGAAACATCTGTCCCACTCAGAGACTAACGCTCAGCCTTGAGTCGACCGATTGTTTTTTTTTTTTCTTCTCCCTCCCAGTAAATGATCAGAACTAATCCACAACTAGAGAACAGCAGAGGAATGCTGCAAAAGGTAACTCTAATATTGTTTTTTTTTCTTAACCTTACTTGAACAATTTAACAAAACTGGTTTATAGGTGCTTGAGTTGAGTTGGCAGAAAAATCTGGTTAGTAATGAATATCAATTCATAATTAAGGACTAAGAGAAATCCTTTTTCTCCACAAGCCGGTCTGCAGACACACATCACGCTTTTTTCATTTTCTCTCCAAAACTAGAACTTTCTCAGGTTCGTATGCGTCTGTCGTTTGGATGAAAGATGCACGTCTAAAGGCTTGAGGCCTTTCTGTGTTTCCACAATCCGGTATAAAGTAACGCCTCCGCTGTAAAAACGGCAACTGAACACTGGGAAACTTTGGGAGTATTCAACGCAGATTGTGTATTATTTAATCCGCGATAACTAGAGTACCTTCAATAATTAACAGCAAAGATGTTTTATGAGACAGTCAAAATCAATTCTTAATGAGCTGCATGAATAAATCGATAGACAAATAACAGTCCATCTGTTTCAAGGTATATTTTTCGTACCTGAAATGTTTGAACAGAAACACTGAAATGCAAAAATCCAGATTGCTTGACTGATTGTTGCAGTTCCACAGGGAAATTAAGCACTGCTCTTACACATGTTTTTGTGATTAGCAGCATTTGTGTTGTCACCTGAAATCACAGATAACAATCTTGGTTTTGGCTGGCCAGGTTTGAAAATGCCGTTCAGAGAGACTCTTAAATTAAATTGTCCAAAAACCGCAACATCCAATCCAACTTCGGTCACAGTGAAGGAAAAGCTGACTTTTTATTATTATTATTATTATTATTATTATTATATCTCTAATAAATTAACTCAGGACAAAAGGCTAATGAAACTCTCTTTATTTGAATGCTCTGTTATGGAACTGCTGGGAAAACTAGCAGTCTCAGGTTGAAGGTAGCCGACGTTAAATTTTAACAAAGGAAAAAAAACCACACACAATAAAAAAAAACCCAGCAAAACACTCCCATAATAATGAAGCCCAGGGTTTATGGATAGGTTGTAAGATACAGGAAGTAATAATTGGATACATTAGCCACTTTTTGTGTCTGCACAGTGGGACACGATAAATAAGAGACGTGTTGCCGAGCGCTAGTCTGAGCTCACTTTTCAGTGTGAATTGGAAAGACTCGTGTGGTGGTAATCATAAGGTTTGTTGATTTCTGTTTATTTTTTATCATGTGATAAATTACATCATGTGAAACAATTCAGGTTTTGAATTCATATAGGTATCAATACAGGTGAAACCGTTGTAGTTTTACAGGAAGAATTACTTTCCTTGTCTCGTACAGAATCATCTGGAAGCAAGAGGAAGAGTGAATGTAAGCACACTTTTTTTTTTGCCCTTAAGCAAGAAAAAAAAAATGTGGCCTCACTTGCTCTCTCAAAACAATTTCAAGTTCAAAAAAAGATGCTTTGCTTCAGGATTCACATTAATTTCCTTTCTACCTGAACTCCTACTCATCCTGCAGTAAGAAAAAAGAGAGCACATAACATTCTTTAAAGTAAGAGAATATTCCAGAGTCACTACGGAACAATATTTGATGTCTAAGAATAAAACGATTAAACTAATTAGCAGATTCACTTAACCCTGAGAGAAGAACATATGACGTTGATATCTAAGCTAAAGGACTTAGATAAATCAACATAACAAAAACACAATCAAGAGTTACTTTCCTCACTGCCATAAAGAAACAAAAGGCCAAACTATTTTCGTAACTACAGCCAGATTAGTCAGTCGAATTAGACAAATCGGTTTAATATGACAAATCGGTTTAATACAAGATCCACTTTCGTCAGAGTAGACTGCTGCGAAAACGAAAGCCGGTAAACATTCACGATGAGAGGAGCTGTGAAAACTAAAAAAAGGTGACCTGTGGTTCAGTCAAAGAGAAACATCCCAGCTAAACAAACTCACATGTCTTTAGTTCAGCATGCAGCGAGAGCTCTGGAGCCTTTACAGTCACATGCTCTGCAAAGAGCTGAGAACTTACTAGGAATCATTGCCTTTACAAAATACCATGAAGTTTCCAAGTCTTGAGTGATTCAATTAGCGGGCATCTGTGCTTAAAGGATGAACTCGAAGACTAGCAGACCAGCTGGGGGGTTTGAACACCCCGCAAGAGGTCATGATAGAAAAAAAATAGACGGGGGATAGTTTTTCTCTCCTAACTACTTTATTAGGGTTCACTCAATTGTTTTAGCACCTGAATCCTGTCTGTGCTCTGCACAGGAGACAATGAAAGCATTCTTTAGCTGAAGTGTTGAAAATGCCCTGTAATCCGCATTGCCAGCTGCGGCAGAAAAATTACTCTTGAACAACAGTAAAAAAAAAAAAGTTAAACAGAGTTAAAAGTTTTGCCCGCAAGGAAAATCTGCTCTTATTAGAGAAATCATATCCATGAGAACAAGGTTACTGGAGACCATAGAACTTCACTGGAACCAATTAGTAATCAGCAGGTCGGAAGCTAAACGTCCCACTTCTTTGCGAACAGTGAATGCAACACAGGTAAACGTTAGCAAGTTGCACTGCCAATAACACTCTTTGGTAAACTCATTTCTATAAATTAATCAAAAATAAGAATTCATGCAATATTAGGAGTATTAGCCATTCAAGCAGCACTCTGTAATTTGATGTGGCATGATCCACAAATAAAAAACAACATTTTAATCCATACATAGGGGAAATCTTTGTAATTCATTGAATTGCTATTGGAATTTCAAAAACTACTTACTATTAAAGTAACTGAAGGACATTTCGCTTCCTTACAAAAAAAAAGAAAATTGTAATAAATCAAAAATGGACAACAAAAACAAAAAAAATCTGTATCATCAACCAGGAAAGTCCTGATATAATTCGCATGCAAAATAATGTCAGGATGAGTTTACAGAAAATGGATATTAAAATCCAATTGTATGCAATACAGTTCAGTCCGATTATAGATAGTTTCGAGTTACAAACTAAAGAACAAAAAGTCCAATTCAACCCAACTGTAACAATACCAAGCTTTACGTGTCATAAAACGAGCAAAGAATAAAACACTGAATGCAAGATGCTCACAGTTTTCATTCTGCGCTGTGGGAAAGTCGCAGCCAGCCATCACCCGGACATTACAAAACCGAACAACAGCTTCGCTAGCATGTGGCCTCTATCTGCTGCAACGCAAAATGAAGGCTAAACTAATTGAAAAGCAGTAACACCACCAAATGTAGCTGTCAGCTGTCACAGAACATGAACCGAGATGACAGTACAGCTAATGTCGCTAGCTAGGCTATTAGCATGTAAACGAGCCAGTGCACGGGCCCAGGCGCTACTTCCGACACACACTGGTACGAGACCAAATGTGACACGCGCATTTCCTCCTCTCGCGAGCCAGGGTCAACAGGACGGCAGCCATAAGCAGTAACGTGAATATGAGCAGCTACAGAGGTGTGAAAGTTGCTCACTTACCTCTCCGTATCATGCAGGAACCCACATTCTGATGTAGTGAGACTGACTGCTGATTTGTAAACACTAGCTGGTCAGGCGGATATGCTGAAGATCAGCTGACTGGTCATGTGATCAGCGGAAAGAAGCTCATTAAATGTGACTTTTTATGCAGCCAAAAAGGAAATTCTTAGTTGTTCTTTTATTCAGAGCAAGATGTTTGGTGCTTTTCATGTGGTAAGTGGTTTAAATTATGCTGTAACCAGTTGTAGACAGGCTGATAACACTACTAGAGGTGATACGGAGTCCCCTAAAAAGTGCAAACACTCCTATCATAAAGAAAATACACCATGAAGTAATAAATATATTTACTACCGTTGTAAGAACTATTATATCCTAAAGGTCACATTGTTCAGCAAAGGATGAACTAGGATTTTGTCAACTTTGAAAAAAATAATCATTTTATAAATTAAGAGAATTAGGTTGTCTATGTTTTTCTGTTCATTTTATGTTAAAATTGTCCACAAGTTTACGGTTAAGGCTCATCCTAAAATGATTTTTCTCCCTACTTCTTCTGTCTAAAAGTCTTGTCCTTCCACTCTTGTAAAGAAATTCCTGGATCATTAAAGGACTTGGTTAATCTAGGTCAGTAATAATAATGAGCCACGGTCCTTCACCACTGATTAATTGACATACCTATTCAGAATCTTTCTCCTCATTCTTTCCATTCTTTTATTCTTTCAATGTATAATCAATATAATAATATTTAAATTCATTCATCCATCCAGGGGCGTAAACAGGTTCGAGAAGGAAGTAAACCTATCTTATTGGTGTATTCTGTCAGTGTCTTCAAGATGCTGCTGTGGTGATGTTTCAGGAATAAGACTCTGCAAAGTTTTATTTGCCGGATGTATGGAGTATCTGATCTGTTTCCAGTTAGAAACATGAGTTAGAGAGAGATGACTCCTGTCCTGGCCGTTTATCACTCTGTTGTGAACCTCTCCGGTGAAAGCTGAAGGTCACATTCTAAGGATGCAGCAGCAGGACTACATCGTCTGCCAAAAAACAAAGCTACAACCCTGAGGTTCAAATCCAGACAGTCTCGTCTTCATAACTACATGTTCTACACACAAACAGAATCCAGCCTGCTCTGATTTATTTTATTTTATTTTTTTTTTTGCATTGCATGGACCCAATAGCCAATAACAAGACGCTGTGCAGTTTGAAACTCAAGTTCGAAAATAATTGTATTTATTTTTTTTATCCCCATAAATTTCTTCTCTGTGTAACTTCAACATAATTTTCACAGTTATTTTAAACTCCCTCTGCCAAATAGCCCCAGCAGAGATGATAAATACCGTGCATCAAGAAGGACTTCCTTCCACTAAGACGAATGTCTGTTTTTAGCACTTATCCTACGAAACAACAGGTATCTTTGTGTCAGCTTGATCGCTGCCATGTCTGAGGTCAAACAAGTCAGGCTGATGTGCCTTTTAAAGCGCCTTTATCAAAATAACCCCTCCAAACACGAGGACCCCAGCAAATGGCCGTAGCAAGACAAAACTGAAATCTCTGATACTTCATACAGATAATCATGTTACACATCATTACTCCTTTAAATGTTCCCGTTGCTTCGCATGGTGGTTAGAAGCATAAATAATGACCGTCGTTGCTATTGCCATCATTATCAGAGGCAAGGCAGTTCAAGAGTGCTATTATCATCATTATTACAGCTAATATTACTGATGATGAGGCTTTCACGACCTTTCGCTGGCCCTTCCTAAAGTATTGTCATGGAAACAGGCGACAGCAAAGTGCACGGCATTGCTGAATTACTCTGTGAAGCTATTTATGACCAAATGGGGCTTGAATGTTGTTCTCGTCTCTGTACACTAAAGAAGCGATGAAGCGGCGAGCCTGAAGAAGAGACATTTGAGAGAGTCGGAGTGTGTGTGTGTGTGTGGGGGGGGGGGAGGTGCGGGTATGAACGGAAGAAACCGACCCAAGAATAAAACAACTGTTCCAAGACTTGAAACGAGAGACTAAAGAGGGAGAAAGCGCTGAAGGCACCGAAGGGCATGTGACCAGAGAGACACAAATACTGTTTAATGACTGAAAACAATGACACCAATTCACAGAAACACCAGCAGCCATGTAAGAAAGAAACTAAGTGGTGCTAAGAAAATAAGCAGAGCATTCTATTCAACTGTTAAATCCCCAATAAATCTTCATGAGCACAATAAAAATAGTCCCTGCTGAGCAAACGTCATTTGAACCGTTTCCTATTGTGATCCAAATGTTGCGACTTGCAGACTGTGCTGCAAATCAGTTGCTTCGCATCCTCTTAAATATGACCAAATGCAAACCAAGGTGGCAAACCCTCATAAACATTTATAAGAATAAATGCATTTTTTTATTGTAGCTCCTACTGGAAAAAAAAATCCACAATTTAATTTGAGAGTATTTAAACTAAATCATTGATGACACAATGAATGATACCCCTAATAATCTTTTTGGCAAATAAACATAACTTTTAATGTGTAGTTAATGTATTTAAATTGATCAGCATCTAAGAACTTCTTAAATGTAACCCACGGCTGTCCGCTTGTTGTTGATGTGAACAAAATTGTACTTAAAATCAGATCAACAGATAGTAATAAATAATTTTACACAAATGTGCATCTTTTTGCAACACTGAACAATGAACGATTTAAATAAAAGCATTTGTTATGCTTTCGACTTTTGTCTCATTAATAGTTATTTGTTAGCCGTCCACTCAAACGTCAGCATGGTCTCTGTGGAAACTTTAAAAGTAGGCTATTGCTCCAGTTAAAACATAATTCGAGAGACTTTGCAAATTCATGCATGGATAAGTATACTGTGTGTCAACTACAATGTGTTCATAAGCAAGCTGGTTCTTTAAAAAGCACAATAAAACAGTAACCGGCCTTTTGGTGTTTTCAGGAAAGGCACTTTACTTACTTGATTTTTTTAAATTCCTCCAGTCAGCACCGTCGTAAAGTTTCACGTTTGCTTTTCGTTGTTTTACTCAGACATGTTCAACCATCTTTATTTAAAAAAAAAAAAAAAAGTTAATTCTTCAACCTCACAGGAAATATGTAGACCTGAATTTTATTGCGTCAGTCAGTAAACATATTACGAGAAAAAAACAAAAATCAACTTTTAATAAATTAGACAAATTAAAACCAGCTCACAAGAGTACTTTCAAGTACATATTACAAATCACTGTGATGGTAAATATAATGAAGAGGTAAAGACAGACAGAGGAAGGCAGTGCCGCTTTCAAACAGGCATTATTGGTCCCTACATTTCTCGACAACTAGAAACAATTTACTCCTTTTAAACACTAAGAGCTTGAGGTTTGTTGAATTGGTTCACCTTATTTGATAGATATACTATACACGCATCACCCATTTACAAACATCAGTACACTTAGTCACAGTTGACCTCCAGTGTCAGGGCAAAAAATAGCAATGATAGTTTTAAAAATAGGGTTAGATAAGGTAATATGTTAAAAATAAGTCTACAAAAATGAGCTTTCTCTGTCAGATTAGCCCCAGGTTTTCATTTATTTTGACATAAAAAGATATCTCATGCTTCACAGCAGCATTTTAATAAACATGCATCCTTTTTTAGATCTTTAGGTGGGGCTGAAATAATTATCTGATTGCCAAATTGGGACCAGGTTTTAGATATTGTACAGCTTCACTTTTGATGATCAAATTTTCTATGGCAGGAGCTCAAAAAAGCACAAATGATGGCTCTCCTACCTCTGTACTTAAAAAGCTGGCATTAGGTATTTGTGTTGGTAGTTCTGTTTACAAAACCTTTTAAACAAGCCAATATCAACCTGTGTACTATAAAACACCCTAAACTTCGGCAAACGTGGCAGTAGGGTGATCACCGCAGTCGCTTCAAATTAAAAAAATACCCTTCGGTTGGGTTTTCAACGTCTTGTTTCTGTTCATTTTGAAAATTTTAGGTGTACAAATATTAATAAAACTTGATGTATTGTTTGTCCTAGTTTTAATATGTAGTGAATATCAAAGACCTCAAGTCCAACTGGCTGATAAGTAAATAATTTGTTAGAATTTCACATCTGATAAGTAAATAAAAAAAAAAATAAAGCTGTGATTGACATATTATTGACATATTAAAATATATGTACTATTATTTCAGTGTTCCGACAATTAAATGTTGCAAATCAAAAATTAAACATTAAATCTGTCACATATAAATAAAAAATAAAAATCAAACCTGGCTTTCTTCAGTATTTATTTGATTACTTCCTATTTCCTGCGCTAATGTCTTTCATGAAATCAATCAAACAGCCACTGTGGCACGAGAGACAACCTGCACAGCAAATCAACTAAAGCCCAATCACCTCAAAGCAGATCCAAATGCTATCTTTGATGCACTATTTCTGCATTTGTTTCTTTATTTAACTTATTTCCACAAATAAATACTTATATGATAACTTATTCGCGTGTCGTACTGTGAACGTTTTGGCACTTGATAGGCGAGGACCAGAATATTTTTAATTACACTAATGCATAAAGCCTTAGAGTTAAAAGAGGCAGTTCTTTCCTTTCAACGTGACTGAACGTAGAGTTTCTAAGAGCGCAATACAGTCCTAAAATACTTAAAGAAAGTGCAAGAACAGGGAAAAAAAATCACAGCTAGTTTTTGACATCTCTTAGCGAGGATTTATCCAACTACTGCACCAATAACACTGGATACTGTAACAGAAAGAAAAAAAAACATGTATAAATACAGCAGAGCATTTTTAACATGCTTGAAATGTCAACAATAAATGTTTACTATATGTTTTTTTTGTCCTCTGTGGGATCAACTCTGAAATTTTTGTCGTTTAAACATCTGCGAGAAAATATTATCCAGATGTGGTTGCAACAACAAAGAATGTCCAGACCCACGTACATGTACACTTTCCAGAAGTTATGCCATATGCAGCCCAAGTAATATTCTACTGCGTGTAACAGCACATGCCTATTGTCTTGTGTCAAAACACAGTCAACTGCATTGAAAGAAGATGCAAGACCAGCCGAGTTATTAACTCGTGGATCTAATAACGATTAGATCCATTATGGGGCTCACAGAGAAAATATTGCTTGTTCTAACCAGGTTTTGGATGTCTCAGACGTAGCTCTCCTGCTCCTCCTTCATTGGCGGAAGTGTCTGTGTGGCAACATCCGATTCCCGTGAAATAGAGACCTCGCTTGTTGTGTCTCTACCGATTCTCTCCAACCCGATCTCTTTCCTTTCTGCCTTCACAGTGACGTCCGGTTCCCGTGCGGTTAAGTCTGCCACGAGGAGGTCTGGGTTCGAACGGACTTGCCGGCTGTCGTGACCGTGCGCCGGACTCCGGCTGTTGTCTTGGCTTTGCTCCAAGTCCTGGCTGCTGAAGAAGATGCGGATCGTGTCTTTGGGCAAGCCCAGCTGGGCAGAGAGGGTGTGGACCGCCTCTTCGTCCGGGTAGAGACCAACATCCCGGATGAAGCTCTGCAGGATTCCCAGGGCGTCATTGGACACCGTCAACCTGTCACCTGGGACCTCTTCTTTAACAATTATTTTATTATCTGTCCCGGAGCAAACTCCAACCCTGCCGTTGTTCTCGCTCTTGACGGAAGGCCTCGTCGCAAACATGTTGTTCTTGACATTTTCACTCTTGCTGCTGTGACTAAAGTCGCCTTGACTTCCCAGGCGTATGGTCACATCCCTTTCCTGCACATCACCATCTCTACCAGTGCACCCCACTCTTCCAGTAACGCCCCAGTCCACACCTGGATTATAAGCGTTTTCTCTCTCCCCTTCGGCCCATTCCTTACTGTCTTCCCTTTCGTCCGCCCAGCTGGGTCTGCTGTGCAGTTTTACTCTGAAGTGCCCCCAGGCGGCCCCGGCCTCGGATTCGGCAGGTGATGCAGCGCATGGCTGGGGTGGAGACAGCTCAAGGCCTGGCTCAGGCTGCAGTGGGTGATGGGGTTGAAGATGATGTTGCTGAGACATCATGCAGTTGCGTTGGTGCTGTTGAGACAAATACACAGTGATAAGAAAAAGGAAGAAGAATATACGTTTATGGATGGAGATGCAGTGGTCAGGATTTTTTGCATTTGACCAAACAGTCCTAGTTGCAAATGCAAAAATTAAAAAACAAGGGACTTTGGTAAAAATTATGTGATATATATATACAAT
>NW_006800078.1:1174935-1194478 GCF_000485575.1 Poecilia formosa
AATTTCATATCTGACATTTCATGGGTTTTCAGGTCTGATATTTTATGAATTTCATATCTGACATTTATTTGACATTTTATCCTGTGACCTGTTTGCTTGGATTTGTGAGCATGCTCAGATAGCGTCTGTACACAGATTGCAGGTCTGGAGAGAGGGGACACTGGGAATATACCCAAGAAGATAAACGAAAACGCTCAATGGTTTTTGAAGCTTTCTTTTTTTTACAAATAAAATCTTAAAAGTGTGGTGTGTATTTGTATTATGTTATTTTTTTTATTTTTATCAACTCAGACTACACTTCCTGTCCCTGCCAAAGAAAAGCATTCCTACATCGTGACGATGAACATTCAAATCAATAACTCATTAAAGAGGTGATGACTGAAGGCTGTTAGTGCGACTAGATTTTCATTCATTTAAGGGTACCATAATCAAGGAGTGGATACTAAAGCACATCACACATTTCAGATTATTATTTGATAGCTTTAAAAGCACTCCAACTGAATCTTTTCCTGTTTCTAGGTCTAGTTTCTCATTTTCTTTACACAACAACTGAAAAAAAAATGCTTGTCATCTTACTTACAAAACGTGCAAAAAAGGTGAATTTCTTGGTTCCATGCCACTAATCCACTGAAATTCTCTCGTCTGCCTTAATTGTTTCGGCATCACAGGAGAAGAAACTTGTGAGTGGCAGATTGAGGAAAATGAGGAGCATAAAACCCAGTTTTATTCATGAATGGCAACATGATTGGAAGCAGGCTTAATCGCGCGCACACACACACACACACACACACACACACACACACACACACACACACACACATACACACACATACACACACCTGGCTGAAACCCAGTTTCAGCACTGAAAGCCATCCAGATGCACAGTGCAGATAGGAAAGAGAGATTGAGCATGGTTCTGTCTGCCAACCAACTGGGCAAATTAGAGAGAGGAAAAGAGGAGATAAAGCGGGGAAAAAAAGAAAGTGGAAAAGAGAGAGCAAACTGCACAAACAATATGGAGAAAGTGAAGGAAGATAAGAGGCAGAGGGGGGGAAAAAAAGAAGGGAAATAGAACATTGGGGGTCTTTAATATCTGTACTTGCATGACCGCAGGATGACCTTAGAAAGAAAGAAGGAAGGAAAGAAAAAAGACAAAGAGAGAAAACGAAAAAGATAGGAAGAAAAAAATAGAAACAAATTAAGACACAAGGTAAGAAAAATGGAAGAAAAATAATATAAATGAAAAAAAAGGAAATGTAGTTCTGCTGTAGAAGGAGGGAAAGCGAGACAGCTCAAATCCCCCCTTTTCTATGAAGGAAAATTATCCTCAAAACAAAAGGCAATAACAAGCTTATGGGGCCGCCATAAAAATGAGAACAATAAACACTCGAATCATGCCCGCGTGTGCGTTTGCATTAGCGGATCTGTGCGCGTCTGCGCGTCGGCGCAAGTGTGTATTGGTGCGTGCGGTCTGACTGTACGTCTGTGTGCATGAGCAGGCAGCGCGAGTGCGTGCACGTTGACTATTAAAGCGATAATTTAGGACACAATAGCAGTCTGATGCACCGACGATAGTCCTCTGCAGAGCACAGCTGCTGGATGATTATCTGGGCTTTTCTCCACACACATTAGCTATTTCTGATTTAAATGGGAGCATGTAGTTATCTAAAAATGCCAAATTTAAACATTTAATCAAGCAACGAAAATGAGCGGTTAAACTGCGCACAAGTTCGGGATTTAGACAAGCCCGTGGATTTTCGCTGGCAAGGAGGGAGAGAGAACCTCCTACCTGACTTTTGGAGACAGAAACTTTAGCGAACAGAGCCTGGGACACTTTGGCTCTCTTCATCTCATGATGGATCTCGTCATAGATGGAGGCGCTGACGTTAAGAACACAGCTGTCCGTCCTGAGCCCTCTGTCGGCTGTAACCGGTGACAGTCTCGCCTTGCAGGAAACAGACAAGAAGGAAGGAAACGGTTTCAATGCACACACTGCATAAAAAGGGAGTTGGATTTACTCTCGGAATGAGAGCAAATAAAATGTTATTAATTGCAGAGCTACAATTATGTCAATTTCTTTTTTTTTTTCACAATATGTGGGATTGTGCTCTCATCAGCAGAGGCAAGAAAACTATTAAAACTAGAAATCTGTGGGCACAAGTGAGGAAATGGCTGTTGTGATTCTTATCTTTTTTTATTATTATTATTTGTTTTTGATAACACTAAACTATTAACTTAAGCTCGCCGTGGAGCTGTTTTAGAGGGTATGCTGCTTTAGGCTTAGACTGTGGGAGGATTGTGGGGAACAAAGAAGCCACTGCAGCAGTTGCTAATTTTCTCCACTCTTTTCCTCAGTATATAGAGGGTACTCCTATGTCAGTGTATCTGGGTCTCAGTGCATCTTTTTCCTGAAAAAAGCCACAAACAGATACCATCTGCTTCAACTTGGTGTGCTCTCTTTGATTATTGTTTTCCATCTGCCTATTATCCCTCCAACAGAAAGTAAGGCTGGACCGTTGTTTCTAGGAGAGACTTTTTGTTGTTTTTCTTTCAATGTCCAGTCCATCAGCCGCCCACCGATTGTTAGTCAGATAGGCTTTTACCAAATTAGGATTGGAAAAAGAAAAGGGTACAATTGTTATTAGTACTGTCGCCTCACAGCGAGGGAACCACATGATTAGGTGGGCACAGAATATTAATGTGTGACTAAAGACGCACTTTAAAGGAAAATAAAGGTCTCTGCGCTGGCTGACCTGTGTGGATCTTGGGGGCGTGTTGCTGCAGCTGGGTGGGAAACCGGTCATGCTCCTCTCCTTCTCCTCCTGGTACATGCGCTCTCTCTCGGCCTCAGGAAGCTGCAGGAAGCTGTTCATGGCCCGCAGGTTGACCAGCAGAGACTGGGAGGCGTGTTTTGGATCCTCCTCCTTACGCAAGATCTCTGAGAGTAAACCCTAGCAAAAATAAATGTAGGTTCATTTTTTTTTCTTTTTCTTTTGTGTGTTATGATCATTTGCTACAAACACGTTAATAGATATCTAACCTAAAAGAATGATTGAGTTTCTTTAATCCAGATCCTACATGGACAGAAGATTTCAACCAAAACATTGGGTCAAAAATTTTGATCCGGCTTGCCAGACTAAAGAAGGAACTTGAAGGACATTCTTCATAGGGAATCGTTTTTAAACTTTTCGGCTTGATCGGACTTTACTGATTCCCTTTGCCGGATGAAATAATAAATAGCCAGATGGCAAATTATTCTGTGTAGTAATATTGATGGCAATGGGTCGCATTAATGAACATTAATGAACATTAATGCGACCCAGCAATTCTAAGTAAACTAGTTTGTTCACTTAGGATAAAGTTAGCCCTTTACAAGCTAGTTAGCAAGTGATGCTAGTGTTAGTTATGCTTTATCTTCACACTTGGACCAAAAAATTAGGTCATAGTTCCATAAAAGGTTAATTTAAGAGTCCTAGAGCTCAAATATGAACTGTCTATGTAAAAATACAGAAAGCTTTTCAGTATATATAAAAATTGTTTGATCGCTTAAATGTCCATTAAGCTTTTCCTATGAATTATCACAAAGGATATAAATAATTTTTTGACATATCAACTTTGTTGAACTTTGTAAAATAACTTTTCTTAATTTTTTTTTTTTTTTTTTAAATTACAACCCTAGTTCATTATCTTATCTTTTGAGACATATACTTGAGGTTTACCCAAACGGCGTAGCGGTATCATTTGTAATGGAGCGTCAAGCTAAAACCAAGTCATTCACTTTGAACTGAATATGAACTGTTTTTGAATTCACCTGCACTTTTGTTGTCTTATAATGTGAGACACTACCCCATTAACCCATTGACATATTCCTGCAGTGACCACATCTGGAACGTTTTCAATGCGCATCGTGCAGTTTAACAACAGTTTAACACGTATTAAAGTCTGTGCACAAACAGCAACCCTGCCTTTCCAATAAAACAAAAGAAATAGCATGAGATGAAACGCCCTGCTTTCTCAAACAGGGCGTTTGAGAAAGCTATGAGAGTCATTGGAGACTCTCATAGCTAACGCCAGCTTGCAAACAGAAACGGGTCTTTGTGCGAATCGTCAAATGACAAACATGCCTTGTACTTTGAGATAGGGTTTTGGCATCATGCCTAATGCTTATGGCTGGCAAGAGAGGACCCTTGGCAAACAGAAAAACATGGGGGTGGACAGCAAATAACAGCAGAGATTTATTATTATTATTATTATTATTAGTAGTAGTAGTAGTAGTAGTAGTAGTAGTAGTAGTAGTAATAATAATAATACATTTTCAGGGTAAGTTTAGGAATTAAAGATTTTGGGCCAGGTTGCTTTGGACACAAACACATAGTGACAAAGAGGACATAAAAAAAATAGATTAAAAAAAGACATATATTCTGTCTGAGACACTGAGTAAAGAGAGCAGGGATCTCAGTTGCCAGAGTGAAAGGTGGCATAATAGAAGGACAGCGAGATTGAGCAGGAGGTAGGGAGCGAGACAACATTTCTCTGAGGGGCTGTGATTACTTGGCCTAGCAGCTGCTTTACTGCTGGCACCAGCTTTGTGCTGCAGAGTGTTGGCACAAACACATACACAGAATCACACATTCGCAGAGGGAGGGGGTCAGTGCAGCAGAGGCGAGGACAGCGTGCGAACCGAGATGCCATAACTATTACTGGAACACCAGCAGCAGGCCAAAAGTACAAAGCCTCGCAAAAGTGGCCTTATCCCTGGAACTTGAATGTTACGCAGGGATGCATATTTTTCAACATTTTTACTGGTAAAAAAAAAAAGTTAACTATGGTATTTATATATATTTATTGCACCTGTTTTCCCGTCAACTCTGATCAGCTTTCCTGTTCAGGCTGAGGAAAAGCATACTTACTCCTATACGATACCACCGCTCTTATTATGGCGTGGTCTGGCTGATGTTTAGTGTAATCTTTCCATGAAACACAATGGTTTGCATTTTGGTCAAAAAAATCTACTTTTGGTCTCACCTGACCAGAGCATCTTCTCCAAATGCTTTCTGTTCCAGATGCAAGTTATGCCAAAATGAGAATATTAGTTTTTGTGGTTTTCTTGTAAAAATGGCTCTGCTGTAGATTCAGCAGAAATTGTGCCATCCTCTTTTTATTTTAACGTTTCCAAAAATGTAGTACAAGTATTAACATTTTATTTTTCGCAAACCCTTAACAGGAAACCGTGTCAGCATTCCCTCTGCACATCCATCTTACAATACCTGGGTTCTGTTAAAGGCCACTCGGGCAAAGATGGCTTGGGAGATGCCCGCTCTCCTCAGCTCCTCTCGCACATTCTGGTAGATGTCACTCGGTACGTCTGTCGGTGCCACTGAAGACATCGCAGCAGCCGTTTGATTTTGCGGCATCGTTGCTGGACACCCTCCAGAACCGCACTGTGCCTGCTGTGATGCTTGAGAATCAGAGGGTTTGGAAAAGGCCTTGGCAGGAGGCCTCCCCACTGGGGGGTGGTTGAGATACTGCTGCGGCGAAGAAGAGAGACCCTGGCCGGCTAGAATGCGGGTAACGGCATACTGCTGGTTGAGAAACTGGGTCATCATCAGCTGCTGGTTCACCATTTGGGAGCTGAGAGGCTGCGGGACCAAACCGGGAGGGTGAAGACCGAGCGATGGCCGACCACAGATGTTGGCGACTGATCCATGAGGGAAAAGAAGGTTGGAGTTCTGATCGACGGGGCTGCTTGGGATCGGCTGCTGGATGTGAGGAATATCTGAGGATTGCTCAGAAAAGCACTCTACGTCTGATGAAAAAACAAAAAAAAACACACAAAAAAAAACAAATGGGCTTATGTGTTATCATTTAAAAAAGGGACTAAACTAAACATGAATGTCAGAATGACTATCGCAAGCTCTGTTTAGTCAACATGTGAGTTTTGACAAGACGCGTTCAGAAGGAAAGAAGGATTTGATTCCTTAAAATCAAACGGACTTTAAATTGTTCAATGTAAACCGATTCAAATTAAACGAATGATTGAAAACTGTGATATTAAAGAAAGGTAAAGTTTAAATGCATTTTTCTAAATACATTAGCACAATGAAATCGAGATTTAAAATTCACATTTTTAGAAAAACTCTTACCTTGGTGGCATTTGGACCTTTTGAAGTGCTTGTACCACCGACCAAACTCGTGACACTTGGCAGCCGAGACATTTGCATAGTAAGTGCTATTTACAACAGATGATATCATTCCCTGAAACGCAGCGGGGGGGAAGCGGGGGGAGAAAACAAAAGGTATTTATTACATTTTGGGCGGCCTGAGTGCCTCAGCTGCTCACACATCTGATATTAATGAACTCAGATCCGTGTTATTAAAAAGACCCCCAGGTAAACAGCATAATAAAGACAGATGTGTGTGTCGGCGCGTGAGCTGGGCGCGCGCATGAATGTGTGCAAGCATGTGTGCGCAATCAGACAAAACACTAGAGGTCATCAGAGACAATGTCTGTCTTTTAGTAGATGATGTACTTTTTTATTTTTTCCCCCCTGAAGACTATCCTGTGCACTCTTTACATCTGATTACATGTTTCATCTTTGGATCTTTATTGTAATCTGCCACTCACAAATCAGAAAGTGTGTGTGCGTGCGTGCGCACGTGCGTGTGTGTGTTGGGGACGGGGGTGAGAGGGTTAGGAGGATGTGGGGGAGGAGGAAATGGTTCGTATCAGATTTTAAGGCTGCAGAGAAGAAAATAATTTGAAACAGAGGCCATTTTTTAAAACTGGACTCTGTTCCCTTCGGCAATATAACATTGACTAAAATGATAATTAGAAATATGCATATGAGAATTTTCACTAAATGACAAAAGGACCCTTTTATTTCTTTATTTTATTTTTTTTTCCTTTTTGGCTGTTTGTGCTAAATTAAATACATTAAACACTTTAAATAGTCTATAAAAAATAGATATCAAATGATGAACAGATAGTCTCATGAGGTGTTTGGTGAGGCAACACAGACAGACAGACATACTGGCCTCCAGTCAGTAGACAGAGACAGGCAGCAGTCTGGGCTTTTTAAGAGATAGCCATCTTCCTTTATCCGTTTCTCTCTCCTGCACCCTGCCCCCACACCTTATCAACCCCAGCATCTCGACTTCCTGCAAATTTATTGGACCACATACGAGCTTATGAACGCAGCCTGGCAAACACACAGAAACATGAAGGCCAAGGGCAACACATGCATATTCCTTTCGTGTTTGTCCTTTTCTTTGTGTTTGGTTTGTGCGCGTGACTCGTGTATGTTTTTAATATGAGGTCTTTTTGTGAGTTAGCAAACCGAGAGCTGCGTAAATGACTTTTGTTTTAGCCGTTTTAAACCATTTGTGGTTAGTTAAGGTGTGAGTTTCATCCGTCGTACCTGGGAAAGCGGACACTCTTTGGCCAAGGAACTCTGATTCATGTCCTTAAGAAGCTCCTTCAGAGCATTTCTCACATTGGAGATGCTCCACTGCTCTGGTGGCAGGTCTTCCAGTTTGGGACAACTTAAAAAAAAAAGCAAGGAAAAGAAGAAAAACACTAAAATGTTCTTAGTGTACTGTAGGCAGTTTGTACTGTAGGCAGGCAGAAAGAAAAAAAATCAAGGGTTTGGAATTAACCCTTAAAAAGTGTGAAGACAAACACTTAAAAAAAGAAACACATTGTTCAGTTTGATTCTAGAAGAATCACTGATTAAAAATTTCAGCAAAGAAAGTTGACCATCTCTGAGACAAGCTGACTTTAATGTCCAATAACACTGCTATGTGAGGAGCATCATCAAAGTCTGTATCTGCTCTTTCTGATGGTTTGGTTATATAAGCTGAGCAAAACCTGTTGATGTCCACTTCCTATGCTAGCAGTAGTTAGCGCTAGAAAATTTCAAGGGTGTTGCATAACTCCTTCTTGTGTTTTGTTCTTTGTGCATTTGCTTAGGTTCTCATTTTGTCTCTTGCTTAGTTCCCTTTGTATTCATATCTTATTTTGTGTCACTTTCCTTCAGTTCTTTAGTTCAGGACTCTAAAGATTTTATTGGCAACCACAGCTGGCAGTATTTTACTGCAAATTAGATACTTTTTTTTTCTTTTTTTACACCTTAGACAAATCAGTCTTTTCCAAATTGGAGTAGGGAAAAGCTAAAAACACAAACAAACAAACAAACAAACAAAACCCTGCTCCAGTGTTTTCCAACAATGTCCTGTATCAACTATTGTTTGTCTGTCAGCATAGTCTTCATTTATTTTTCTCTTTTTTGGTAATATACCCTAATATTAAACAGCCACCAAACATTAATTTAAGTATTCACAGAAAAATATATGACATATTTGTACAGTTTGTGTATTGCCATTGCTGTTTTATAACTGTACTATTGTTAGCAAGCTCTAAGAACAGAGGGAAATGCTTCTTAATTCTCACTTAATGTTTTTTATAAGTTCAACAGCGACTCTAATGCCAAGTTTTATGTAGTCTTTGACTAAAAGAGCATCTCAATAAATCTGTATTTCATCAAATGTTAATTTGCTCGCTTCAGTAATTCAATCCAAAAAGTGAAGCTCATACATATTCATTACACATACAGCAACATATTTCTAGTGTTTATTTGTATTAAAATAATGATGGCTTAGAGCTAATGAAATAATGAAATTCGATTTCTCAGAAAATAAAAATATTATTCGAAGCAATAAAATAAAAAAATAAAATAAAATAAAATAAAATAAAATAATAATAATAAAAGTAATAATAAAAGGGATATTTATGCAGAGATGTCATGCCATATAGCCAAACACAACCATGGAGAAGCCTGCTGACTTAATAGTTGTCCAGCAGTCACTGACACATGTTACACAAGGAGGGTAAACCATAAAAGGTCATTGCTAAGGAAACTGGCCTTTCACAGAAAGGTTGGAGTTGAAGTAAAAAAACAAACAAAAAAAAAAAAAAAAAAAAAAAAAAAAAAAAAAAAAGACACACTGGCAGCAGGGGATAAAGTGTAGTGAAACAAAGCCTATTCAGGAGTTCAAGGAGATACACAGGGGGCAGGAATGGCTGCTAAAATCAGTACTTTTAAAAGTCAGCACACAGACAAAACTATCGCTTTCCACTTGGAAATCAATGTTGGAGAGTCTGAAGAAAGAGTAAAAAGGTGCGAAAACCAAACAGCCTCCACCCTGATTATTGGAAAGGTATGTGTAAATGGAAGCCGAAAGCGTAGCTGGTGAATTACGCCTCCCAGGCTGTCTTGGACACACTAGTAAATAATGACATTTTCTGGGATTCAGCATCTGGCTCTTTTGGAGATGGTAATGCCTGACATTTTATGGGTTCTCACAACCGGATATTTCATGAGCATAATATCAGTTGTGTCTTTATGTTTTTTTTTTGTTTTTTTTCTTTTTTATCCAACATCTGTCCTCTGACCTTCTGATTCCAGCTCTGTTTGGCGCCTGAGTACAGATTAGAAATGCAGGGCTGTGTTTGGCTGTGTTTGGCTGAGTATGACGGCTCGAGCATGAAAATGGTTCGGCCCCATAAATATCTAGAGAGAATTGTTGACTTGGGTTGTGACTCCCCCATGGGTTGCTGGGAATCTTTAGCCTGCCGTAGCATGGCAAAATACACAAACGCAACTATTTTGTTGACTCTGCTGTTGATGATAAATGTTAATATTTCATCAGGTTTTTTGCAGTATTGACACTTGAACAGGGTCGTGCCAGAGCAGGCCTAGAGCAAGCCGAAGCCGACGTTAATTCAAACGTTAGTGAAATTAGTGGTTTACCCACTAATAGTTTGGTAAAGTTAGTTTTTTTTTTCCATTTAATTTGTAGTTTTTCCTGCTTTCTTACTAAAAATAAGCTGTTGTGCCAATTATTTCAGTTGCTAATGGATAAAAGCTAAACTGTTTGTTGTTAGTTTTAGTCTCTTTTCTTCGCTGTTTTACTTTTGGAAGTTTATTACCCTTCATTTTTACTTTAGTTTAGTTAGGAATTACTAGATTAGGCAGAGTGATGAATGAGTTAACATTTTGTTATCTTCTTACATATTTGAAGAGAAGGTGTCTGTCTTTGTACTGTAGTTATGTGCAGGGCTTACTGTTTCAGAACATCACCGCTGAACGTAATTCTTCATCTATTGTTCTATAGTGCCACACCTCACCAGGCAGATACTCGTAGAACAAAAACTGAAAGACTGAAAGGTATTTGGCTTATTATTCCCCGACAATCAGGCAGCGCCCCGACTTGGTAATGATGATTAAAATTGCTGACTTTGTTAATAATTGCCTTTGCCACTTTTTTTGCAACAGTATGTTTGTTTTCTGCCCTAAACTGGCTTTATTCAGCAGGTCCTGTCCACACCCGTCACTGTGCGGTTCGGGTCAGTCACTAAACAGGACTGAATGAACAAATCAGGTCTGCAAGAGAGCCTGATCATCAGGGCTGACCTTCGCTCCGTCCAGAACTCATACAAGACTAGAGTCAGAAAACGAGATCTAACATCTCTGCAGACCTCACACGTCATGGACAGAAACTGTTTCGTTGTTCACCTCCCGACAGGCACTGCAGCACAAATTGATACTATGCATGTTTTCACTAATTCAACCATGTCTTCCTCTTTTGCATAAAAAAGACTTTGAGTTTGGATATATTTATATACTTATATTTGAACGTCTTTCCTGAGAGCAAAGCAGAAGTCAAATTCCTCCATTACATGCACAAACCTAGCGAATGACGCTGATTCTGACGCCGTGCGTATGAAATCTGTGTAAAACATGACTTTCACATTTCCAATTGATTTAAAGGAATCCGCAACGTTTGATGGTGGCTTCTGCTTGTTAAAACTGGATGATTTATTTATTTATTTTTCTTTTACTGCTAGTGACTTCAAAGGAAGGGCCAAGGAGTAAGTGCATAGAGGGCGAGTGAAAGTACATTCATTAAGTCTGTCCATTGCTGCAGATAAAAATAGCTCATAGAAGAATAATGTAACTTCATTATCTACCTGTTAAGCTGGATCTTCAGCGTAACAACATGGTGAACATCATGCAGCATATCAGCCACTGTCGCATAAGGAGTGTTAGTCACAGACGACAGAGGCACTGGGTTCCACCTGCCGACTTGGATCAGACCTACACACTCATACACGCGGCAAAAAAAAAGAAGACAAGAAAAGAAAAAAAAGAAAATTAAAATTGTACGAATGTGCTTGTGCTCTCTGTGCGCGTGTCTGTGTGTACTGCTTACCTTTAGCCTGCGCCACAGAGCTGTGGGAGTACCCCAGCGCCAGCAGGGCCATTTCTGTCAGCTGATTAAACAGCAGATCCCGTTTGATCAACACGAACTCAGCGTGCTCGTCTCTCCTCTCTGCTTCCACAGAACTTTCCTGATGCTCCACCACACAGAACACGGGCAGCAGGGTTCCTGGGGTACCAGACACACAGTACGTGCTGTAAGAAGTTTTTATGATTACTGTCCATAAAACAGTATGGACTGTTTTATTGACATAAAACGACATAAAAAGTTTTGGACAGTTTTCGTCATTGTGACCAGGTACCTTTGGAGTGCCAACTTGCTGTGGTGGGTTTCTGGGTCGGGCAGGGACTGTCAGGCAAAGGACTCCCTTGCCTCGTCCTTTCTGGGGTCGAGGGTCCCGCGTTGTGTTGCTCCAGCCGAGCCATCTTAGCTGGAGGGGGCCGAGAGTTTGCAGCCAGATCACTGGACTCGGTTTTCTTGATTCCATCACACAGTGGATCCATCTGTGGTTTCACACTTCTGAGACAGAGATGTTTGAACCTCAGAATGAATGTAATTCAGCATTCTTGGCGCTCAAAAACCTGTGTATTCTTCAGAATTTTTTTTTATTTTTTATGTTGATTCAAGATTACACGCATTGTCGTGAGGTGATATACAATATACTTTGGAAGCTGCCGATTAGTAAGTACAGTACACTGTAATTAAGTAAGTACTGAGTAAAATGAAATTGCATCTGTGGTGATGTTTAAAAACACACACGCACACACATCTCAATCATAGGACAATCAAAAATGAATCAGTTATGCTGCCGTATCTGGAAGAGAAATGTGTAGCTAAATGCGAATTACAAAAAACAACTATTCTTCAGGAAAAAAGATGTGTTTTGTGCTCCAGAGATGAAAGTGTTCTGTACATATAAGGAGCTTCAAATCTTGTGGAGCTGCTGCTGAGTGAAGCTGGCAAGAGAGTTGAGTAATTTACAGTCAGCTGTTCTGAACCAACATGGGCTAAAAGGCCACTCTGAGAGGAAGAAGCAATTGCTCCAAAAGCAGCTTCAAGAAAGGTTGACTACAGCTTGCAAATGCATCCTGAAACAGAGAGACACATCCAGACGTACAGACGGAAAAGCCTTGGAAAGAAGTTCATACTCAGCTGTACAATAGGTTTGTTCTTGCTCTCCTTATGTTTGATTCCATGATTTAGCTGCAAGTAGCATGGAATACGTTTGACTTTTACAATAATGGGGCATAGCAGCAGGCACCCACTGGCACAGATAAAATACCTCAATAAAGTGGACTAATCTGCCCAAAAAACAAGATTTCCCTGTTGTCCATTTCTCTGTCTGCCAGGAGTGAGCTCAGCCCAGAGTTTATATATGGCTGCCTTCATGTGTAATACGATTTCAGCTCTGGAGTCAGCTGTCCACTGCGTTACGTACAGCAGTATTTCAAGCTAGTGTAAAGATGACCAGAGTCTTGTAGCAAGGATATACTCTGTTTAATTGTTTTAATGTGAAAATCAATGAGCCTCATAAAACCACATCTTAGGGGTGGAACTGTTTCCTTCCCACTGGGAAACTTATAGAGAAGAAAAACAAAATCAGGAAGTCAGGATAAAAAAACTTGCTTAAAATCTATCAAACAACTTAGATGAGAATGGAATAATCAACGAGAGCTAATTCTCAAAATTGGAATATTTCTGTATTACTAATAAAAATGTACCTATTGACTGATTACCTAAACAAAAGAAGCACACACGACCAACATAAAACAGCCAGCATCTGAACACACAAACTTCACTCTACACAGTGATTCTTAAAGGCAGGTTTAAGAATCAAGAGATCAAACTGCCCCAATTAAAACTGTTTATGCTTCATCTCTTAGAAGGATAAAGGAAGTGATTTTAAGTTCTCATACCAATTTAAATCTAAACAGGGAAAGTAAAAACGGGCAGTGATGAAACCAGGATTTAGAACCGAACCGATACCAAACATTGTGCTAAGGTGATCAAGGTAGGTTATACAAATCTTTTATCTTTTCTATTAGACTCAAAACACCTGGAGAGCAAAATTTGTGCCCAGTCTCCTTTGTAGAATGGGCCAAACTTGGTGAGACCGAAAAGGACATCATCTAAATATCAGCTGTCAGGTTTAGCAAATAATTCTCACCTGGATTTACATCTGGACTTTGGCTGGACTACTCTAGGCCATGAACGTGCTCTAGTAAAGCTGAATATTTAGGACTGTTTTCCTGGGTCGTCACCATTTCAAGTCTTTTGCAGCCCCCCACATTTCATCGCCTTACATGTGTTTACCTTCATCCATTTTCCCATCAACTCTGACCAGCATCCCTTATCCCTGCAGATGAAACGCATTCCGAGCGCAAGAAGCTGCCGCCACCTTGTTTTACTGTGGTGGTGTTCAGGGTTGTGTACGGTGTTAGCTTTTCCCCATATTTAGTATTTTTGCAAATAGTCCAGAAGCTCAACATTGGTCTGCTATGACCAGAGCAGCTTCTTCCAAATGTTTGCTGTAGCTGAGTGGGAATTCTTCCCATACAAACACATAGCTTGTGTGTCTCTGATCATATTTAATTTGACTGTGTTTTTGATGTTGATGTTCCCTTCTTGAATTATTTTATTTTTTTTATTTGAAAAAGATTTGTATTTTAGAATACAAATACTTTCAACCATAGACATTAAATACCTAGTACTTTTTCTATGATAAATGCAAAATAAACTGGGAAGTAAGAAATGATTTTGGGGGGAAAGGCAAACTATAGAATTACTGATTTGAATTCATAGGGTTTCTCTGCAACATTGAGAGTTTAAAGATCGTCAACCAAGTAATGCATTAAATGAATAGTAAATTTGGATTCATTTATCTTATATTATAGACACGTCTAACTATCTTTTTTTTTTCCGGAACACGTCCTTTATACTGAAGGTTATGACCTTCATTCGGATGTAGGGCTTTTAGAAAAGCCCTACATCTGACTAAAGTCCGGCTAAGTTTCCAGTAATACACCCAGGCGTCGCCACCAGGCGCGTCGCTGTGCACAACCCGACAGCAAATTGAGTTCAACATTTCGCATCTCGACGAGCTCCGATTGTTGGCGTCAGATGAAGTTTGATCGAAGTCAAACCAACCTGTTTGTGCACGACCCGAGGTGCGATCGCTCATCAACAACCCGCTCCCGCAGAAATAATCTCCGTCCATGTGTTTCGGTCGCTTCCACCGATCTTCAGCTGAGGAGCAGACTCGCGTCTCCCCGGTGCACTCTCCTCCTCGTGGGTCCCCTTTTCTTTCTTTTGAATCGAATATTCCCCGGTTTAACATCGAATGTTTCCCCCCGGTGCTGCTTTGCTCCTCGGTTGAACGGTAAATCGGGTTCGGTACAAGTTCAGAACGACCTCCCGTCACCCATCCAGATCACCGGGACTTGCTCTATGTCCCTGCATCAGGCTGCAGAAAAGGGAACAATGCACTGCAAGGTTCCGCTGACCTACCTGCCTACCCACCTACCACGCTCAAGGCTCCACACCCGCTGACTCCAGGACAGTAGTTGTTGGTTTACTTCAAAGCGCGAATACGCGGAGAAAGAAAGAGAGGAAGAGACCCACTGCCCCCACCCCACTTCAACACACACACACACCAACACACACACACACACACACACACACACACACACACACACTCGGAATTACACAGAAGCAGCTGCATTAACATATGGTGTAATAATGAATTCACGCGCGCGCGCCGTAACTGTATTAAATGTGACATTTGCGCATAAATCTATTTATTATTTTCTGCAGCATGCTGTTCACGCTCTACTCATTGTCTTTAGGGTGTTGGAACCCTCCACGGTAACAAACCGCAGCAGGGCAAGGTGGATTTTTTTTTTTTTTACTTAACTTTTAAAAGCTTATTAAATCTTAATCTGGCAGACTTAAATGTGGAAGTTGTTTTTGTTTTTGTCACCAACATTTTTCTTCTGATTGGGAGTAGTGTTGAGTAATGTTCCTTCCCAACCCCAAAGGCTTAGAGCTCATTACTAAATATTCATCGTGAAAATACACATAAACTACTGTTGGATATATATATATATATATATATATATATATATACTCTTTTAAACAGCCCATTGGTTTTTATACTAGAGTATATTTATTTATTTAGAGTATAAATAATTCTTGATGTCCCCTTTTTTATTTCCCATGAGAAATAAACCTATTAGTAAAATAAGAATAATTTGAAATCTAAATGTGCCTGGACGATGAGTAATTTTGGGCTTAACTTCATTCTCCTGTCGCACACATTTAAACACACAATCTCACTGATGAGACTATTTAAAAAACTTCAAACCGCAGCTCAATCAAAAAAGCCCCTTGTCTTGGTTACATGGAGGTGACCCAACATTTCAAGAACCCATATTACTTTCTGAGATACCAGTTTGGATCCAGTTAGATCCTGGTTTGAAACTGGTGCTTCTGGTTGGGAGATTTCTTATCCTAAAGGTACAACAAGCGTCATCCTTATGTTTTACTTTATTGCAGTTTGATGCTCCCAGAGAGAATCTACGTTGTCGGAAAACAGAACTGCTTGCAGTAGAATTGTCCCTTCAACATTGGGAACTCGGCGTGATGAAACTGCACTTTTTATAGAAAACTGCACCGACCAAGAATTTATCATAATTAATGTCAGCTAAGAGGTTTAACCCTTGTCTGTCACATTGGTCACCTACATTTAACTTTACCGTTACTTACTATCCTGGCGTTTTCTCTTGGGACGTTAGGGGCCATATCAGCCAAGCTCTGTCTTGACCCAAACCTTATAATGGCCTTTTCAATTGACTTTATGTTAGTGCTCCCATCTGTTCACAAGTCCTGCACTTGACTATGCATCCAAGGTCTTTTCTCACTCCACTGTTGACTTTACTTGAAATATGCTAAAGAGTTTCTCCTGCCTTGTATAGATTGTGGACGAAAGTAAATACGACAAAAAAATAAACAAAAAAACATCAACCTTTAGCTTTGCCAGCCATCCTTTAGTCTCACATCCCATAGTAGCCATTTTGGCTTTCTACCATCCAAGGGACAAAACATAATCCCAGCCACTAGAGACAGATTTTCCAAGGCTTGTGAACTCATTTACCTCGACAAACAACCCCCTGCTGCACTATCTGCCAATTCCCTAATCCATCATGTGCTCAGTGCTCCGTGCCATTCCCCAGAAGATCATCTCTAATCGGGGGGTCTCATTCGTTTCCCAGACCAAACCAATAAGCTTGATTAAAATTGATATGCTTCTAATGGCTAATATTCCTCCAAAATTCATTTGTATGGTGCACTCAACCAATAAAGCTCAATCTCCAACCAGCATTTTATGAGGCAACATCTATAGATACCTGAAGATATTTTTAACACAAAGGTTTTATAAATACTTTGGCATCTTCTCTTTCAACAATAGAGTAAAATGTTTCACTATTACAAACAAGGACATAATAGGCCTGTGTTAACTTAACAATACAGGTTTGATGCAGATCATCTCTCGATAAGTGGAACCCATATGGGTCCAGGATTTGTTGCGTTATTTAAGCACATTTTCTCATTACCTACATATACCAGATTCAACTAGGACTCACAAGGTGTCTGAATGGGTTATATTTAGAGCCCAAGTAGGTCCTTTAAATATGAAACAAGAACCCTTCAGTTCTCATGCAACCTGAGCAAAATCTACACATACACAAGCTGATTGTGTCATGCCAGGAGAGCAATGGAAATTCTTCCCTTTCTGTTTTCACATCAACCCAAACTGTGCTTCATAACAAGCGTTTGTTCAATTTAGAACAATGTAACATCTCTCTAACCTGTCAGGGAATTTTGGATTTGAAACTATAAATGCTCAAAACGCATTAGTCAACATAAAATCCTAGGAAGAGCTCATTACCTTAGCTCTGAATTGGAAGCTGCGCATCAGATACCCCCTTAACTTTATTAGCCATCTGCTAGTGTGCCCACATTTTTTTTAGTGTTACACGGTTCCCAACACAAGGGGGCGCCCGTTACTCACTGACTAGGCGTGAAAACGTCCGACTGATTTTTTTTTTTTTCTGGTCGCAATTGACATTATTTATTTATTTACTTTTTACTGCTTGTGTCATGCTCTAAGACTTCTACTCCCCTTTTACATTCAACCTATGTACAAACATCGGCACACCATGCTCACAGACACAAACAAAAAGGTCATAGAATACATATCAGAGAGATTAAAAAACCCATAAAATGTCAGATATGAAAACATAAAATGTCAGATCTGACATCTACTGAAAGGTCAGACACAAAATCTCCGCAAAAATATTAACATGTGCAATTGCTCCAAAGCTATAATTATTAAATCACTAAATATTTTTTTTCTGTTTCTCTTGACATTTTCTTAGTTACTGTTATCAAAACACAGCGCAGAATAGATCTGACTATGACGTACGTAGGCCTTTAATGCTCAATGTTTATTCAAATTTGTGGCAAAAAAAAAACCGTAATACAGGATTTAAAATCCAAAAAGTATCCAAATGTTTGATATGTTTTCTGATAAAGTATTGTATTTCTCGTTAAATGTAGAGCATCGAATTGAAGAAATATACTCACTGAGATGTGCTGACAAATTTTAGGACCAAGTCAAAGATAAAAAACAAAACAACAAAAAAAAACGTAAATCATCTGTACCTCTTAAGGATGGACTAAAAATGACAGAAAAAAAATCTTCTTCTTCTTCTTCTTCTTCTTCTTCTTCTTCTTCTTCTTCTTCTTCTTCTTCTTCTTCTTCTTCTTCTTCTTCCTGTTTGCAGAACCAATAGACTTCAGCCATGCATCAGCAGAAGTCCCCACATTGTTGAGATGCACTCTTTCCCTCTCAAATGTGGTCCAAAGGATTCCTTGTGAAGGTATCCAAAGGCCAAATGTAGCGAGCGTGTCGGGTGGAAGAGAACTCGAGGCACTAAGAGCTCCTTTTGTTTGCCCCCCCACCCCCACCCCAGACCCCCTGAAACTCCAGCAGGTGTGATTGCAGGTTTGTTTTCGCCACAGATGGGTAGATGCTGAGCAACATAAAGGGGGTTGGGGAGAGGGAGCAGCCAATGCTCAACTACTTTTGACTAATTAAACAAAGTGAATTAGACTATCTCCCCAGCCAGAACGAGTCACGGCTGGTTACACATCACTCATCGTGACTAATTCAGTGAGAGAGATGTCAGTCAGCAGCCCTGCCAACGTGTGTGTGTGTGTGTGCGTGTGTGTGTTTGGGTCTGCATCTTCCCACGTGCACCTCCAGGTACGCTGCCGTCGAAGTTCGGCTCGTTCTAAAGTTATCTTCCGCTGCTCTGCGTCTACCTCTGTCAACACCACCGATCTTTATTGGATCGAATTGCACTCCCTCCCCGTCACCCTCAGCTTTTGCTATTTTATCGCTGGCTCGATACAGCGCTGATGAGGCTGGCATGCTAAATGATAATTAAGACCATTACACGCTCGCAGAGCATGCTACCAGCGCAGCACACAGCTCCCTCGATTGGAGCCCTGTCTCGGGGGACACCCTACTACTTACACAGCCGTGTATCTCCCCCCCCCCTAAATTAGGTTAGATTTTCATTCCGCCTCATTCGCCTCGGATGTGATGTGGTTATTATAAACTCATGATATGGTTAGTGAGCCTGCTGCTGTTAGATGGGTGGAGGGATCGTGTTGGCACGTTAGAGGAGGTGTGGGGGGCGGATTTACCCAGCTCTCTGCATTCCGCGTTTTGACTTTATACTCTCATTCGATCACAAGTATGTTCGCACCCGGATGTTTCAAATCTGTTTTGCGTACTGCGGAGCAAAGTACATGCAAGTACGAAGATGGCATGTGGCTGTATGTGTTGACTCATTGAAAATGTCGCCTCTCCAAAAAAAAAAAATAAATAAAAAAAATATGTGATTATGTGATTATATATTACATATATGTGATATGTGAATATGTGATTCTTGAGAATAGGGACAAAACAGGTCCTATGGATAAAGCATGAAATTTGAATAAAATATACACAAAATATATTTTTTTCAAATATCTAACTAAACTAACCTGGGTCATGTGAGCACAACAATGTATATTTTTCTTTTTTTTTGCTGAATATTTTTTATTTTAAACATTGTAGTCGGTGGATGATGCCTGTAAAAGCCCTTGTCCAACTCAATACATTCTTATAGTTTAAAACAATTAAAGAAATACT